>NC_135182.1:7309972-7612293 GCF_041146795.1 Maylandia zebra | reverse complement strand
GGATGGATGAAAAGAAACAGAGCCAGGCATGACTTATGTAGCATATTGCAGAATGTCCTACTTAACTCATGCCCATCAGATGCCATTGAGCAGCACAATGTCAGGGTTCCTGGGTCATTCATCCAGTGTTTTCAGTTTGTTCAGGTTCAGTTTATTTTCTTTTTCTTATTCTCATTTCCTGTTGTTCTGTTCCTGTTACTTCTATGTATCATTAGTTAGATTATGTTCAGCTGTTCACTAACCGGTCTCTAATCATTAATCATTCAGTCTGTATTTTTAAGTCCTCAGTTTCATCCTGGTCATGGTCATGACATTGATGTTGCTGTTGATGTTAGGTTGTTGCCGTATGCTTTGCTCATTTAATCAGTCACTCAGTCAGTCAGTCAGTCAGCCAGCCCGCCAGCCAGCCAGCCCACAATTTTGTGCTTCTGTTCTGTTCATTCACTCCATCTGCAATAAACACTTTTCACTGCGAGTCCTGTGTTTGGGTCATCCCTTCCTCTCCTCCACGCACGAAGCCCTGACACAACTGAAATTTGCTTTGTTAATGATGTAATCTATAAAACAAGCCGTTGACTACATCTACTAGACATGCCCAAAACATAAGGTGCTTTAGAGTGTATAAGAATTTCTTTTACTTATGTATTATTCAGATTATTTTATTGTATAATGCCTTAGTGCCACTGGATTTAGCATGTCTAACACTCATGCAGTTGACAGACAGACAGATGGTGGAGGTCTGGTAAGGAAGTTGGGGGGGAAGCAGACAACTCCACAGAAAGAGTCTTTTGTCTCTTTGATGACTCTGGGAAGTAGCAAGGGAGTGTGAATCTTAATGTGTGAAACAGCTGTGTACTGCCTTTTGTTACTCGAGAAGGTATTAAACTGAGAGCCATGCTAGGCTCAGGGAGAGACTCTGCTGACCGTTTGCCCCGCGATCATGCATGCTCTCCACCAAGCTTGGTATTCTGTTCTTTGTTTTGTGATTAAAGAATGCTATCTACCACTCATCGCTTGTCTGCAGGCTTTATTTAATGGAAAACTTCCACAACAAGAGCAATAGAGAAAGCGAGAAGCCAGAGAGAGAGAGGAAGTGAGAAAAAAAATACAGTGAACTCTTAAAAATACATGACATTCCAACAATGGCTGATTTAAGTGATCTGTATTAGAACTCAGGCAAAGCTAAGTTGCACCCATGCACAGTATGCATCTGTGATTAATACCTGCACTCAAGCACAGAACTCAAGAGCAGTCATTATCGTTGTGTTAAATAAGGAATCTGTACAGAATTGTCACGGCCTGTGGCTCAGCATCCAGGGAGCCGTGGGAGGCTGTGGTGGCCACACCCTTGGGCTGGGCCGCCTCCAAATCACCTGCATCTCATCTGAGGCAATCACCGGAGGACTACTTCAGCCAGCTCTGACGGCTTCTCCCCGCCAGTCTCTAAGTCTCCTCCCAGTGTGACCAGCATTCGGCGTGGAAGCCTGTCATCCTGCCATCCTGCCTGTCATCCTGCCGGACTGACTCCCTCCCTAGGATTCCCTTCACGGGCACCTCTCCCCTCCAAGCTCCACGGTCCTGCTCTACCTGTAAGCCTCGGCAACTTATGAACTCTAGCCGTTCATTTCTTGATAGACTGCGTGCTGTTAACTGTGTCTCCCCTTTCTGTTGCAGTTTCCCCACGGTCCCGATTACGGTGCTGCTGGGCTCCACGCTCCTCGTTTTCCCCTCCGTGGCATGAGCCTTAGTTTTTCGTTAGTGTTGTTAAAAGATTCTTCAGTTAAATAAAGACTTGTACATAGTTCTGAGCTGCGGTGTGCTGAGTCTGCTTTGGGGTCCTGTTACCTGAACACTCCGTGTTCTGTGACAGTACAGACTGGCCAGTTATGGACCCCGCAGACCCAATGCGTTCCGCTATAAGTAGGCAGGGCGCTATGTTGGGCCGGCATGACCAGCTCCTACAATCGCTCCAAGATCAGTATCAAGAGCTCAGCGAGGCTCAGGACGGGCTGCGTCCCCAACCCCCCGATTCGGCGTACCGCGGTCTCTCATCCCCACCACCAGAACCCTTCCATGGCGAATTGGACCTGTGTGGGGGGGTTCCTTTTTCAGTGCACTCTGTTTTTCAGCCACACGCCGCAGTCCTTCCCCGATGACGCTGCCAAGATTTCCCACTTCGTGGGGCTGCTAAGGGGGAGAGCATTGGCATGGGCTGAATCGTATTTATCTTTTCACCCGATTGATCGCTGTCGCTATGACTATTTTCTCGACGAGTTTAAGGTGACGTTTTCACCCCCGGTTTCTGAGGATAGTGCCGCGCAAAAACTACTAGCCCTCCGGCAGGGTAGGCGCAGCGTTGCGGAGTATGTGGTCGAATTCCGCACTGCAGCAGCTGCTGTGGACTGGCCCGACTCGGCTCTCCGGAGCATTTTTCTGCGCTCTCTAAATGATCAGATGAGGGACCAGCTTGCTTTTCATGAGGAAACGAGGTCTTTCGAGGAGCTGCTCACCCTCTCTTGCAGAATCTATAATTGTCTGCGGGAGAGGGAAGCGGAACACCGGTCCAGACCTTTCCGATCGGCGTTGCGTCCCGAGGCTCGCGCGGTGCCGCTGTTGTCCCCGCTTCAGCCCGCAGCTGTGGCTCCCCGCTCTCCCTCTCCTCCGCCGCCTGAGCCGATGCAGATCGGCCGCTCTTGGCTCTCACCGGGGGAAAGGGAGCGCCATTTTCGGGCTGGGGACTGCCTGTAGTGTGGGGGACCGGGGCATCGCATCGCAGACTGTCCAGTGCACCCAAACGGGTCAGCCCACCGGTAAGTCCGGGGATACGGGTGGGCAGTACTTTAAGTTCCACAACACCCCGATTGTTGCTAAATGTTACTATAGTGACCCACAAGACGACCTTTTCCTGCTGTGCGCTAATAGACTCCGGGGCGGAGCAGAATTTAATGGACATTCGACTAGCGGAAAAAATTGGACTTGCCACTCTCACCACTAAAACCAACCATTCCAGCCTCCGCTCTAAACAACCAAGTCATTGCATATATCACTCATCAAACGGCACCGGTGAAATTAGTCACCTCTGGCAATCACAATGAGCAGACTACGTTTTTTACCTTCCCGTCCCCTGACATGCCCCTCATCCTGGGCTACCCTTGGTTGCAAACGCATAATCCCCAAATTGACTGGGCTGGAAAGAGAATCTCCAATTGGAGTGTGTTTTCTCTGGCGAATTGCATGAGGTCAGCTGTTTCCTCTACATGCGCTAGATCCGCCCAACTAGTTGTGCCGCCACCTGATCTCTCCTCAGTCCCAGCCATATATCATGATGTGCAGGAAGCGTTTCGTAAGGATAAAGCTCGCTCATTGCCACCTCATCGTCCTTACGACTGTGCTATTGATTTGTTACCTGGGGCCCTGCTGCCTTCCAGTAGGTTATACAACCTGTCCCGCCTGGAGAGAGAGTCTATGGAGCAGTACATCCAGGAATCCCTCACTGCTGGTATTATCCGACCCTCCTCCTCCCCGGTCGCTGCAGGTTTTTTCTTTGTGGGGAAGAAGGACGGGTCGCTGCGGCCGTGTATTGACTATCGGGGCCTGAATGAAATTACTGTGAAGAACAAATATCCCTTGCCTTTGATTAATTCTGTTTTTGAAACTCTCCAGGAAGCTGCCGTATTCACCAAGTTAGATCTACGAAACGCATACCATCTGGTTCGTATACGTGAAGGGGACGAATGGAAGACCGCCTTTAGCACCCCGCTGGGACATTTCGAATATTTGGTAATGCCGTTCGGCCTAACAAACGCACCCGCGGTCTTCCAAACCCTTGTGAATGC
Source organism: Maylandia zebra (assembly GCF_041146795.1). NCBI lineage: Eukaryota > Metazoa > Chordata > Actinopteri > Cichliformes > Cichlidae > Maylandia > Maylandia zebra. The sequence goes on along the minus strand of NC_135182.1, from coordinate 7,608,457 downwards.
TGTGCTTCGAGATTTTCTGAATCTTTTTGTTTTCGTGTACCTGGATGACATTCTTATTTTTTCCAGAACCCCCGAGGAACACCAGGTTCACGTGAGGAGTGTGTTACAGTGCTTGCTGGAGAATAGATTATTTGTCAAGGCGGAGAAATGTGAATTCCACGTTTCATCTGTTTCTTTCCTGGGTTATGTCATGGTCTCCGTGCCTGCCCGGTCGGCCCCACGAGGCTACATTTGCTGTTTCTGTTCTCTCCCTCTCTGCCTGGGCGGAGCTCACTGTGGGCTACCGCCCTTGGCCCACACACACACCTGACAACAATCACCTGTCATCACCGGGAGCACTATTTGAGGCTGGAACACAGATCCTCTCGTCGCTGGATGATTGTACTACTGACATCTTCCCCCCCCCGGACCTGCGACCTCCCTGCCGTGTGTGAGTGTGAGCAAAGAAGACGTGAGCGAGTGTGAGAGAGCTACCCTGTGATTCCCCGGAGTTTTGGATCCCTTCACTGTACATATATTGCACTGGCACTGTAAATAAACTACACCTTGGAGACACCTAACCGCTCTGCGTTTGAGTCCCTGTAACCAGATCATGACAGGTTATGTATTGGCAGGAGGGCAGGTGAAGACGGACCCAGCGAAAGTCAAAGCAGTTCTGGAATGGCCCGTTCCGGAGTCCCGCAAGAAGCTTCAGCGCTTCCTCGGCTTCGCCAATTTTTACAGGCGTTTCATCCGGAACTACGGTCAGGTAGCCGCGCCTCTCACTCACCTCACCTCCCCTAAGGTACCGTTCACCTGGCACCCAGAGGCTCACACTGCGTTCACCAAACTGAAACAACTGTTCACATCAGCCCCGATCTTGATTCATCCCGACACCAGTAAGCAATTCATTGTGGAGGTGGATGCGTCTGACACGGGAGTGGGGGCTGTACTGTCTCAGCGGTCGGACTCTCCAGGGAAGCTGCAGTCGTGCGCTTTCTTCTCAGGCCATCTCACCCCTTCTGAAAAGAACTACGATGTGGGAGACAAGGAGTTATTGGCCATCAAACTAGCCTTGGAAGATTGGCGCCACTGGCTGGAGGGAGCCGAGCAACCATTTCTCATTTTAACAGACCATAAGAACTTAATCTATTTCAGAACAGCCAAAAGGTTAAACTCCCGTCAGGCTCGCTGGTCTCTATTCTTCACCCGGTTTAACTTTACACTCTCCTACCGCCCAGGCTCCCGCAACGTCAAACCCGACGCTCTCTCCCGTCAATACTCCCTGGATGTGGACTCATCGCCGTCAGCAACGGTCCTGCCCGCCGCCTGTGTGGTGGGGCCCTCACCTGGGACATAGAAGAAACCATCCGTCAGGCTCTCCGGGGAGATCCCGACCCAGGTACCGGGCCTCCTGGGCGACGTTTTGTTCCTGCTGCCGCCCGTGGAGCCGTCATTCACTGGGCTCACACCGCGCGATTTTCTTGCCACCCTGGTGTGAATAGAACTGTTAACCTGCTAAAACGTCGGTTCTGGTGGAAATCTTCGATAAGAGACGTAAAAGACTATGTGTCAGCCTGCTCCACCTGTGCTCGTAATAAACAGTCCACCAAACACCCAGCGGGCCTGCTCCACGCTCTCCCAACGCCACACCGTCCCTGGTCCCACATTTATCCTTTAACTCGCATATCAATAATATTACACGTGCAGCATATTTCCAACTCCGTAACATTAATCGCCTCCGCCCCTTCCTCACACCTTACGCCACTGCCATTCTCATCCATAATCTTGTTATCTCTAGAATTGACTACTGCAACTCATTATTATTTGGCCTCACACAAAAATCTATCAACAAGCTCCAACGTGTCCAGAACTCTACTGCCCGTATTATTACTAGGACTTCTTCTACCCACCACATCTCCCCAATCCTGAAGCAACTTCACTGGCTCCCGGTCAAATTTCGCATCCATTTTAAAATAATTCTGTATACATTCAAGGCTATTCACTCTCTCTCTCCACCGTACCTCTCTGACTTATTACAGATGAAGCTCCCATCCCGCTGCCTCAGATCTTCATCTTCTCTTTCTCTCTCTGTTCCCTCTGCTCGTCTGATCACAATGGGAGGGAGGGCCTTTAGTTGCTCTGCCCCTCGACTTTGGAATTCCCTACCCCCGGACCTCAGAAATATTAGCTCATTCTCTCTTTTTAAGTCCACCCTTAAAACTCATTTGTTTAAAATTGCCTATTCTTAAATTTCTGTATGTTTTAACTTTTATCTTCTATTCTTATCATTGTGTATATTTCCAGTTTTTATCTGTTGTACAGTGTCCTTGGGTGCTTTGAAAGGCGCTATTTAAATAAAATGTATTATTATTATTATTATTATTATTATTATTTCTTTGGATTTCATAACCGGCTTCCCCAGCTCCTCAGGGAAGAGTGTAATTCTTACAATCTCTGACAGGTTTTCTAAAGCCGCACACTTTGTCCCTCTGGCAAAATTACCCACTGCTGCTGAAACTGCTCAAGCCCTGGTGGATAATGTTTTTAGGCTCCACGGCATTCCCTCCGATATCGTTTCTGATCGGGGGCCGCAGTTCACCTCGCGCATCTGGACAAACTTTTGTTCACTCTTAGGAGCCAAGGTTAGCTTGAGCTCCAGCTTCCACCCACAGTCAAATGGCCAGGCTGAGCGGCTTAATCAAGAGCTGGAAGTTGCGCTGTGTCGCCTCACGTAATCCCTCCACTTGGGCCTCCTATCTCTCCTGGGCGGAATATGCCCACAACTCCCTTACCTCCTCCGCTACGGGACTGCCACCGTTTGAAGCCTCCCTCGGATACCAGCCACCGCTTTTTCCCGAGAATGAGCTCGACCTTGCTGTCCCCTCTGCACCACTTCATCTCCGGCGCTGCCGACGGATTTGGCGCAGGGTCCGCCACGCTCTCCTGCGGTCCAAGGCGCGACAGGCGCGCTATGCGAACCGCCGCCGGGCCCCCGCCCCTGCATATCAACCTGGCAAGAAGGTGTGGCTGGCTGCTAAAAACATCCCGCTGCGGGTGGCGTCCCGCAAGTTAGCTCTGCGCTTCATCGGCCCGTATGAAATCGAGGCTGTTATCAATCCAGCTGCTGTTCGTCTGAAGCTTCCTGACTCCTGGCGCATACATCCCACGTTCCACGTCTCCCAGGTCAAACCGGTTCGACGTAGTCCTCTGTGCCCTCCGTCCGAGCCCCCTCCTCCCGCCCGGCTCGTTGATGGTCATCCCGCTTATGCGGTCAGTCGGATCGTGGCGGCGCGTCGGCGCGGGTGGCACTACCTGGTGGACTGGGAGGGGTATGGCCCCGAGGACTGTCTGTGGGTCCCGAGGACTGTCTGTGGGTCCCGCGGTCGTTTATTCTTGACTCCTCTCTCGTCGCTGACTTCCACGCTTCCCTCTGCAGGCAGCTGTCCGTGCGGCCGCCTGGAGGCGACCCTTGAGGGGGGGGGTGCTGTCATGGCCCGTGGCTCAGCATCCAGGGAGCCGTGGGAGGCTGCGGTGGCCACACCCTTGGGCTGGGCCGCCTCCAAATCACCTGTGTCTCATCTGAGGCAATCACCGGAGGACTAGTTCAGCCAGCTCTGATGGCTTCTCCCCGCCAGTCTCTAAGTCTCCTCCCAGTGTGACCAGCATTCGGCGTGGAAGCCTGTCATCCTGCCATCCTGCCTGTCATCCTGCCGGACTGACTCCCTCCCTAGGATTCCCTTCACGGGCACCTCTCCCCTCCAAGCTCCACGGTCCTGCTCTACCTGTAAGCCTCGGCAACTTATGAACTCTAGCCGTTCATTTCTTGTTAGACTGCGTGCTGTTAACTGTGTCTCCCCTTTCTGTTGCAGTTTCCCCACGGTCCCGATTACGGTGCTGCTGGGCTCCACGCTCCTCGTTTTCCCCTCCGTGGCATGAGCCTTAGTTTTTCGTTAGTGTTGTTAAAAGATTCTTCAGTTAAATCTGCTCAGTGTCAGCAGATTCTGGAGACCAATGTCCAGGAATCAGTGACAAAGCTGAAGATGCGCCGGGGCTGGATCTTTCAACAAGACAACGACCCGAAACACTGCTCAAAATCCACTAAGGCATTCATGCAGAGGAACAAGTACAACGTTCTGGAATGGCCATCTCAGTCCCCAGACCTGAATATTATTGAAAATCTGTGGTGTGAGTTAAAGAAACCTGAATGAACTAGAGATGTTTTGTAAAGAGGAATGGCCCAAAATACCTTCAACCACAATTCAGACTCTCATTGGAACCTACAGGAAGCGTTTAGAGGCTGTTATTTCTGCAAAAGGAGGATCTACTAAATATTGATTTCATTTCTTTTTTTGTGACTTCAACTTCATTTCAGTTCTTTCATGGGAATCCCTGGCAGCCTACGTCTATTGCAGCATAACTAAGGGAGGATACAGGGTTACCTGGTTCAACCGTGACTATAAGCTTTAGCAAAAAAGGAAAGTTTTAAGATTAATCTTAAAAGTAGAGATAGTGTCTGTCTCCCAAAACCAAACTGGAAGCTGGTTCCACAGAAGAAGGGCCTGAAAACTGAAGGCTCTTGATGGGTCTGTCTAGCACAGATCCACTGCTGGAACGAGACAATTCAACTGCTACAGCAAAAAGTATTGAACACCAAGCAGAGCTCCTTGTGTTACTCGTGCACGAGGGAGACCCGACTGGAGCCAGATGTCGTTACGCCGACTTGACCTCTGTTGGACTCTCAGCCAGGTTCCCTGTAGCGCTCCTTTTTTTGTGGTTACATGAATATGCACAAGTTCATTAATATAGGATATCGTACATAGCAGCTCTACAGTGCGACCAATTTGGTCGCAGATGCGACCAAATTTTTCAGTGGTGTGACTAAAAGAAATATTTGGTCACACCAGTGCGACCAACTGTTCACAGGGTTTTAATAGTTTTGCAATTTTCATTAGTTTTTATTTTTATTTAGTTTTGACTTCAGATTTTCAATTTTATATCAGTTTTAATTAGTATTTACCAATTGTTTGCTATTTTAGTTTTTATTTTTTTTGAAAATCCTTAGTTTCAGTGTAACAAAATCCCAGTTTCATCATATCAGTCATTCTCTTCTGCTTATCCTTGGGTATGTTGCTATTCCAGCTACCTGTCATGGCTAGACGGTCCTCACCGATCGCCTTGCCAATTTTTGGTGGTGTTTGTGTGTACTTTGTGGTGTTCTCCTCTCCATCCTGTGCATGTGTGTTTTTCTGCTGGAACATGTACTTCCGGAAGCCGTGGCACGGAACGGCAGCTGACCCGGGGGGAGTGTCCTGAGCTGGAATCGTCACACCTGTGCGTAATCACTTCGCCGGCTACTACTAATCTGAAGCAGAGCTATTTAACGGTGCGGTCAAGTCACAACCAACGCTGGAACGTTGAACTAAACCGGGTAGCGTAGTCGCGACTAGCATACCCAGTTTGTGAAGGAGAGAGAACGTTTTCGTTACTGTGCGTGTGTTTTTCTCATCTGACTCCAGGATTCAGGGATCGGAGGAGGAGCGGGCACAAGGAGTTGTTTTGGATTGTCACTGCACTGTCACCACGGGGAGAAGCCACCGTATCACTGCACTGCCCTTTTTGGATTTCAGACTCGAACTGTTGACTCACCTTTTCACTGTGAATAAATTCACTGTCACTCTGCAAGGAGTCTCGCACCTGAGTCCTTTAACCCAATTCACCATGACACTACCATACCCTGCACCCTGGACAGGTCGCCTGTCTGTCGCAGGGCTAACACGCAGAGACAGACAACTCACATTCACACCTATGGGTTCTTTAAATAAACAAACAAACAAACAAACAAACAAACAAACAAATAAATAAATAAATAAAGGCAGATGAAAAACCACTGATACCAGGCAACTATAAAATGTATATCTTGGCCCCAATGAGACTATTAACTCTCGCAGCACCGGGTGTTCGTAATTTTGGTTCAAGTGAATTGATCAACTTTTTGAAGGCAATTGACTTACACAGTTATGTAGATATCCCCGTCCTATTGTCTCAGGATGCATCACGCTGCCTTGCCTGGGGTTAGCTTCTGTTTTCTGGGGATGAGGGTTGAGTGTGCTCCCTTACCTTCTCAAGGTAAGCTAGATTAGCCTTGTTGTGTGAGCTTTTCAAGTGCACTTTAAGGTTTGTGGGATTTTTTTCCCTTTAGAAATGTCCCTCATAATTTGTCTCTTTCCACTACAAGACACTTGCTTTATCCAAAGCACAGTCATATTCAAAGTAATCCCAAATTGGACTTTGGCGCTTTCTCCTGACTTTTCCTGACATGAATCTGCGCGTGGACGGAGCAGCAACACAGACGACTCGACTGACGTACTTGCCACCTGCTGGCATAATGAGACACAGCAAAAAAAAATCTGTAAACTAAACTTCATTTTCACCCTTGACTATTGTATGACACGCACACATCAATGAAAACTAAACACATTTTTGCTATAAATTCAGTTAATTTTAGTTAGTTTTGTGAACACTCATTACAGTTCTAGTTAGTTTTCCTTTTTTTGTTTTTATTTTTATTTCCGTTAACGAAAATGTTTTTTCACTTCTAGTTTTGTCACTTCTAGTTATTTCGTTAGTTTTTGTTAATGATAATAACCTCGACTGTAACAAAAATAAATAAATCTCTGCAACTCTGCGTGTGGTCAACAACAGACACACATTATGCCCCTATCGTAGACTAAACCAATCACAGATAGTAAGGGGCGGGACCTCTCTGATTGGCCGTGGTCCAGTTGAAAGTGCAGGTGGAAGAGGGAGGTGAGTAGTTTGAATAAAGCGATATCGACTCTTTAAATCCTGAATTGACTTTTAACTGTGTTTTGCCAGAAACGCCAGATTCTCAGGATAAAGCTCACAAAACTATTTCAACAACCACCAAACAGCAAATGTGAGCAGGTATACAGATTCCACACAAAGACGTAAAAACAGAGCGGACCCGACGCATCAGAATCAGCTTTGTCTTTCTCGGCTTTCTCACCCGATGAAAGACGGACACGCTGTCGGAGCTCAGCGATTCTGATGTGTCGGGTCCGCGCTGTGTTTACGTCTTTTTGCGCTGATTCTGAGCTGCAAGTTTTGTCTCTCTTCAACCAAAAGAAGCAGCAAAAGAAGCAGCAAACTACGCTTCACATTTGATCAATGTCGTCATGAATTCCCTCTGAGTTTTGCTGTTTTGCTTCCACCACGATAAAAATCACACTTCATGCACAGCTCTCTCTCTCTCTCTGTACTTCAAGAACAGTTTCCCGTCAGTTTCGTTTTCTTTTTTTCACTTAAATGACCTCGGACAAGAAAGCCTAATTTCTGCTGTTCAATACTGAAGAAATTTAAACTTTTTAAAATTATGCAAATTGCAGAATATTTTTAAGGTTATCTGCTATAAAAAGCCAGGCCAGAAAAATCTCCTTCATGTTTTTCTGTGTTTTATTCTCAGTTACTTTGACACAAAGGCCTCTGCTGTGATGTTCACATTTCTGATGAAGTCTCACGTGTATCAGTACTGATAAATGATCAGAATTATAATATTTCTGTCTGAGGCTAAATTGAATCGAATCAGGACTTTGATAACCAGAATTGAATGGATTATGTAAATCAGTGATGATACCCAGCCCTAGTGAGTAGCCTAGGCCTGAGAGAAGTGGATGTAGCTCTGGGTAATAAGAAAAGATGAAAAGAACTATTGATAACTTTTTTGTTAAGTTAAGGCCTGATCCATCTGAAATTTATAGGTAGTGCTCTGACATGGTGCCATCAATCTTTGAAAAAGCACAGTGTATCCAGAAAACACATTATATGCTGCAATAAATTGTCACGGTCTGGCTGGCAGACCGTGGGGGATGTTGGAGAAAGGACCCAAACGCTGGACTTAGTGGAATGAGCAGTGGGTTTATTTACAGTGATGTAAATGTACACCACACAATAAATCTCCAAAGTGCTCCCTCGACTCCCGTGACGTGTCTTCTCCTAAGTGCTGGTATTTCGTGCTCTCTGCCCCTGTGCCTTTGCACACCCTGTGTGTCTTGCAGTCCTGTGTTCCGCTGTCCTCCTGAGGAAAAACAACAGACACAGCCGTTATGGCACCAACTCCAGCAGGCATACACTGAATAGCACATTAAACACTGACATGGAGTCTAACTCAACGATCCTGCGCCGGAGGAAGCTCCATCGCTCTGTTAAGTAGCTCCCCCGACGAGCCTGATCAGAAGCAGGTGTATGAGAACCTAGGCGTGACCGGCAGCCGGCAGGGCCACGCCCATCAGGCATGCTGGTGGCTGTCCTTCATCCTTCAGCCACACCCGCAGACACCCACACGTACACACACCAGCATGGAACACAAGAGCACAGTGCAGCAAACATACATCCTATACTATAATAACAATAATAATAATAATAACAGCAATAGCAATACTACAGGTCCACACTGCTCACGGACCCCAAGTCCCCAGAACCGAGTCCATAACATAAATGCACTGCCCAAGTGTCCCCTCTCTCTACTGCCTTTCAGCAGAATGCAACAGCAAAAAGGTTGTCAGAGGAGGCCAAGATGATGATTAAGTTTAACATTTTCTACAATATTGACAAAGCACTTTAACCCTTTAAGACCTACCATAGAACCAAGTCCGCCAGAGCTTATATTATATTTTTACATGCTGTGGAGCCATTTTTGGGAGCATTTCAAGTTGCTATACATCAATACAACCATTATAGCCCAGATTTTAATAATATGTATTCATTAAGTGCATAGTAATTACATAAATTGCAAAAAAGTGCAATAAACTACAAAAAAATTGAAAATCGTTTTTGATTTTTTAACATATATTTGTAGTTAGAGAAATTTAAGAGTCTTATCCCTCAAAACTGTAAATACAAAAAAGTTGCACAAAATAGTTTCCCACCACAGGAAATTTATTTTGAGTGTCTTCATAGTTTTATTTTTGAAATACACCAATTTTTATACACTGCAGGAAAAACGAAAATAAATATTATACTGCAAATTTGCAAAAAAGCAGCATATGCATCAAAATAAACTATTTCCAGCAGTGCAATATGAGTCCTAAGCATCCCATAAACGACACAGAAAGTCATAAAGTCAAAGATAACTTTTAAAAAGAGCAGTATAGGCCCTGAGGCCCTGATCGCAAAAAAGACTACATTTCCGCGAAAATGACGTCACTTCCGGTTTCGGGCAGGTAATGGCGGAAATCCAAAAGTTCGCGCTGACGTCTATTCCAACGTAGGAAGTGTTTTGAACAGCTGATCAGATCGGTAAAGCGTGTTTCTGGAATATTATGTTTTTGTTGCTGCAAGGGCTTTTTATGCAGTTTTTGCAAAGCTATATGTGGAAGAAAACCGTGACCGAGGACAAGCTGATGGCATCAGATGTAAGTACAACTCCTCCGGTTTCATATGCAAAAAAAATTTTTGCGCTAGCTTACGTGGTTGCAGTGCTACTGGGATTTAAAAATAGTTACGCATAACAGAGCGTTCCCGCTCCGATCGGCTCTAAAGGGTTAAGCACAAGATTGTTAGTTAATAATTTAGAAATTAATATTGTCTGTAGTGCACATGTAAAACTGCGGTGTTAAGCGATGCGGTTGAAAGATTTGAGTGCGCCTAACTTTTGTGCCGGTGCGCTTTTTAAAGTTAGGTGCACCGGTGCGCCCATGGCAAAAAGTTAGTCTAGAGCCCTGCATAGGTATAAATGTGAACAAAGAGTACCTTGTCTGTGTGTTGTGTAGGTGTGTGTGTGTGTGGTCAAGATGTGAACCTGTGAAGACTCCCCAAAGCTGGTACCAGAAGTCTAACGGTCCATCTAAACAGAGGGCTCTTACACTCAACCAGACAACCAGATACAGAGTAGGTGTCCTATACCATAAATAAGCAAGAGAAGATATAACCTCTCTCATGACCTTAAGGTGTGTGTGCACACCAGTGCGACCAACTGTTCACAGGGTTTTAATAGTTTTGCAATTTTCATTAGTTTTTATTTTTATTTAGTTTTGACTTCAGATTTTCAATTTTATATCAGTTTTAATTAGTATTTACCAATTGTTTGCTATTTTAGTTTTTATTTTTTTTGAAAATCCTTAGTTTCAGTGTAACAAAATCCCAGTTTCATCATATCAGTCATTCTCTTCTGCTTATCCTTGGGTATGTTGCTATTCCAGCTACCTGTCATGGCTAGACGGTCCTCACCGATCGCCTTGCCAATTTTTGGTGGTGTTTGTGTGTACTTTGTGGTGTTCTCCTCTCCATCCTGTGCATGTGTGTTTTTCTGCTGGAACATGTACTTCCGGAAGCCGTGGCACGGAACGGCAGCTGACCCGGGGGGAGTGTCCTGAGCTGGAATCGTCACACCTGTGCGTAATCACTTCGCCGGCTACTACTAATCTGAAGCAGAGCTATTTAACGGTGCGGTCAAGTCACAACCAACGCTGGAACGTTGAACTAAACCGGGTAGCGTAGTCGCGACTAGCATACCCAGTTTGTGAAGGAGAGAGAACGTTTTCGTTACTGTGCGTGTGTTTTTCTCATCTGACTCCAGGATTCAGGGATCGGAGGAGGAGCGGGCACAAGGAGTTGTTTTGGATTGTCACTGCACTGTCACCACGGGGAGAAGCCACCGTATCACTGCACTGCCCTTTTTGGATTTCAGACTCGAACTGTTGACTCACCTTTTCACTGTGAATAAATTCACTGTCACTCTGCAAGGAGTCTCGCACCTGAGTCCTTTAACCCAATTCACCATGACACTACCATACCCTGCACCCTGGACAGGTCGCCTGTCTGTCGCAGGGCTAACACGCAGAGACAGACAACTCACATTCACACCTATGGGTTCTTTAAACAAACAAACAAACAAACAAACAAACAAATAAATAAATAAATAAAGGCAGATGAAAAACCACTGATACCAGGCAACTATAAAATGTATATCTTGGCCCCAATGAGACTATTAACTCTCGCAGCACCGGGTGTTCGTAATTTTGGTTCAAGTGAATTGATCAACTTTTTGAAGGCAATTGACTTACACAGTTATGTAGATATCCCCGTCCTATTGTCTCAGGATGCATCACGCTGCCATGCCAGAACACTCTGGAAGGCACACAGTGTCTTTAGAGACGGCTAAGGATCAAACCTCTATCAATATGCAATTGATTATAAAACTCTAAGCATATATGAGTAAATATTTCTAAGCATAAATGACAATCCAATAATATAAACCTGACAGCTCTCCCTCCCATTCTACTTTTAATTACTCCAGGAACAACAAGTAAGCCTGCAGTGCTCTAATAGGGTGATATGGTACTACAAGGTCATTAAGATAAGATGGAGCCTGATTATTTAAGACCTTGTATGTGAGGAGCAGGATTTTGAATTCAATTCTGGATTTAACAGGAAGCTAGTGAAGGCTTTTCAGGGAGTTTTTAGGACTTCCTGATAATAATGAATTGCAGTAGTCCAGCATAGAAGTAATAAATGCATGAACTAGTTTTTCAGCGTCACTCTGAGACAGGATATTTCTAACTTTAGAGATGTTGCGCAAATGGAAGAAAGCAGTCTTACATATTTGTTTAATATGTGTATTAAAGGACATATCCTGGTCAAAAATGACTCCAAGGTTCCTCACAGTGTTACTGGAGGCCAAGGTAATGCCATCCAGAGTAAGAATCTGGTTAGATACCATAATTCTAAGATTTTCAGGGCCAAGTACAATAACCTCAGTTTTATCTGAATTAAGAAGCAGAAAGTTAGCAGCCATCCAGGTCTTTATGTCTGTGAGGAGAAAATTATTAGGAGGCAAAGAAACACAGACTCAAAGATTTTACATGTACATGGGCGACGCCCCGACACGATCTCTGCACCAACGTGTGCACTGTGTGTGTGTCACAGAGGAATCGCGCGGGGCTCTCAGTACATCCTTTATTTATGGTAAATGGTAAATGGCCTGTATTTATATAGCGCTTTACTAGTCCCTAAGGACCCCAAAGCGCTTTACATATCCAGTCATCCACCCATTCACACACTGGTGATGGCAAGCTACATTGTAGCCACAGCCACCCTGGGGCGCACTGACAGAGGCGAGGCTGCCAAACACTGGCGCCACCGGACCCTCTGACCATTTATACTCAAACAAGCTTTCACAGCAATAGGTGTGGCATGTATGGAACTGATAACAACTCCTTAAAAGGAGGGACCGTTAGCTTATCTGTTGAAACAGAAAAAAGGCGTTTAACGGTCATAGCACATATTTTCTACCTGCAGTTGTACGACTCATAAGCTCTTTTTCCTTTAAATGAAGCTACAAAATAAACATAACACAAAATCTTTCAACAATGTCTTTAAGACATTCCTGCAGTTTAGCTAATTGGTGTTTGTTATCTGGCTTCATGGACAGATAGAGTTGGGTGTCATCTGCATAGCAGTGAAAATATGCTTAATTACTGTATTCTGTCTAATTGCTGCTGAGTTTACAGCTCCTATATCTCACCTGACGCCTGGACTGCCGTCTGTGGTCTTCAGCATGATAACAATGTGTTATTTATGTATTTTGACTGGTTTACAATGGCAGGACAGTAAGCATTATCAGTGCACATACAATAAAAAACTGTGGTTTTCACTCTAACATCGATGAGAATTTTCCATTGGCTCTTTTGAGCCAAAACAAGTTGGAAAATCCCCTGAAATTAACAGCAGTCAAGAATGAATTGCTTCTTCTCTTCTGTGTTATTAGGATGTGCAAAGACTAGCCATAAAATGGGTCTTTTAGGTTGCCCCGATGAGACAATGTAATTGTTTTACTTTTATACTGGTAAAATGAGAAGGATTATTTACAGACATGCAGGAAATTAAAGGCATGCCGTGGACTCTTTACTCCCAGATGGAGAGACATTGTTGCACTTTGCTGCCATGTTAGGGTCAAAGGTCAAAGGTAAAATAGTTGTAAAATCATTACAAAGTTGCTATGAGAGATTATGTTTGCCCTGCGACAAAGTATTTGAAGAGGGGTCATTGAATAGTTGATTATGAAAATGGTGTGATCATATACCATGGCTTTCAGTCACCAGATTTGAACCAAGACTACCTGGGGGAAATCTGACTGACATACAGTAACAGACAGATAATAGCTCTGTTAGTCATGATCCCGGGTCATGTTGACCCAGCGTTCTTAATTTTCGTGTGTTTTTGTATTTTGTTCTTTTATGCCATGGTTCCTTGGTTGTTCTGTTAAACTGTTGCGTATTAGATTTCCCCTCATGACTTTACCCCCTGTGTGCCCCCTCTATGTATCTGTGAGTCCTCGTTTCCCCTCTTTGTGTTTTATTCCATGTTTTCCCCAGCCCGTTACGTCTGTGCCCTCCCCATGCTCTCTCTCTCTCCTCCTGTCTGCACCTCTGTGTACTTCCTGTTTTACTTTGACAGTCTCTCGTCAGTATGCATCATGTTGTGTTTGCTCCTGCCCTTTCTCGTTATGATTATCTGTGTCAGCTGTCTTTCCCGTGTGCTCCCACTTCCAGTGGCGGTCCTAGCCTGTTTGGCACCCTCGGCGAACACTCCCTCTGCACCCACACACACACATACAAACATATCAAGGATTGTACATTAACATAAAACTGTTTTCGGAACCATACTGAATTTCACCAGAGAAACACACACATACATATGAAGAGAGAGAGAGTATGCATAATATGCAAACGGCTACCAATCAGCCATCATAATTCGTCATACAATGAGAACAGGACAAATCAACAATTGACAATGACTAATTAATATCAAAATCTGTAAAATAATGTATTGTTTGGAGTTTAGTCTTTTACTGTTACTATTTTTACCATTTCTTCTTGGAGCAACCGTAACCCACATAATTTCCTTAGGGATTAATAAAGTATTCTGATTCTGACTCTGATTGTTTCAGGATGACCTGCCATTATCCAATGACACATCTGCTTACCTGTATCTTTCACTCGTTTCTCCTCCTCTTCTTTTCTCTTTTTTCTAAACTGAGCAGCTGATGGCTTTGAACTTTTCTTGTCCATCTTCCACTGGTTTCAATTTTGCACTCCAGTATGAACACCCATCCCCCAACCCGAGGATCACCACAACATAACCTAATAAACCTACACCTTAGTTCAAAGATTCACTTTGCCTTGGGTTTATTTCTGGGATTTCACACAGCCCAGGATTCAAATCATGAATACATAATGGGCTTGGATTTACATTATGAATGAAATGTGCTCTATTTGGAAGCAGCCGGCCCATCCCCTTTAGACGGGTTATGTGTGTGAGACTTTAAATCATCAAACTGTAAATTATACATTTTAAATTGTTATTGATCCCTTTACCCCTAGTCCTAAAGTGTATATTTATTTTCTTACTCTTCTTATATATATTGTTTGTTTACTTGCACTGCTGTAACTGGAGCCTCGTCGTCTCGTCTCTCTATATACTGGACTGTATGTAGTGGAGATGACAATAAAGTTTACTTTGACTTCAGCAGCGAGCAGGCTCACCGAGGGCTCTCGCGCTCACTTTTCGCGTATAGAATTTCGAAAAAACATCGGTGCAGTCTGTATCATATGCTGCTCCAGCCAGCCAGAAAATCCCCCTCTCCTCCCTGTGCCGCAAGCAGCGGCCACGCATCGCAAACACAGGGCGCCCTTACTCCCAGCAAATGCGCGATAGAAAACCGATCGGTGCCTATGCCATTCCCAATATGCGCTGGCATGATGTTGGGGCAGCATGAGTATGAGCAATTGCTTTTTTTGTTGTTGTTTTTTGCCGATGCCCGTGATGTCCCCCCCTCCCCCACTACGATGCCTCCCCGGGCTTCTTCCGTATCAAAAAGTGTGTGGACAAGAGATATTTTATTTTGTATTCTTATGGTGACAGTTTATAGTCAGAACTATCATTGATCAATCATTCATCATTGTTGAATCAGTTGATAGAATAATCTTTGAATTACATCTATGTTAATCTGAGCAAATATTAATGTATACAGATTATCATCACTTTAATCAGTCTATTGTTGTTCTGTATTATTCTTTCTATCTGCGTAAGCTGTTGTCCATCAGTGTATTCACACCACTCGATCTGGTGGGTCCAGCTGGGCCTGTTCCAGTCACTTGCACATATTCAGGCGAATAACAACAGGCACATAGTTATGTAAAACACGCACGTTCACACACACACTTATTAAGGACACGGAGGGCGTCTCAGGACATGCTCCCTGTTTGACATACACACACTCACAATCGACACGAATAGATATACACACCACACACACTGGTTTTCTCTGAGTGCTGGACTGAGTGGAAACATCTGGAGGCCATATAAGGAGAACTTCTTGAGTTCTGAGAACTGACTGATACTTATCATGTGACTTGACGTCATCATTGCAATAAAAGCCTTGTGACATGGTTGTTCGGGGGAGATCCGCTCTGAAAGGTTTATGATGCTCATCTTCCCCACATATATATGTGTATAATAAAAACCACTATTTTGACATCTACTGAGGACCATGCAGTCGTTTGTCTCCTCCTCAAAAACTCGAACCTTGACAAGTGCTACTGCCCACTTCCCTCGTTAACCCTCTTTGTATTTATGTCCACGTTTCCCTCAGTTCAGTGTCGTGTCATCAATGTCTCTTCCCTGAACCTGTGTGCCTTTCTCTGTATTCCTTCAGTCCCCAGTTTAGTTCTGTTTCTTTGTGAAGCCTGCAATAAAGCAGAGATTTTGAATTCAGCTTTTGTCTCAATGAGTTTTGCATTTGGGTCCTCATCTGCCTACACACAGCTAGTTCATGACAGTTAGTGTTTCAGAATCAATTCCAGTAAACATTGAAGCTGTTGCAGAGGCATGTGTTGTACAAATTCTCATGAACTTGTCTTTGCCACCTGCTTGTACACATTGCTTCTTTGGTTTGGGTCTGTCATGTGTTTTTACATAGTTGTGTGTTCCAAATCTGCCGGAAGAGAATACTTTTTGTGTGTAACTTAATAAAAAAATAAAAACTAATTTGTAGGTCTAGGGCATATTAAAGCCCAAATTAGGCATTCATTTATTAAGTGATTCCGCAACTTACTTTTACTGTAATACAAAACACTTCATCAAAAGGAATGAAACAGTAAAACACAAAGACAGCACTGCAATCAACCAGTAAAACACAAAGACAGCACTGCAATCAATCAGTGAACTTGATTCTGACTGGAATGCAAGATTTTTTAAAAGATCAATTGTGTACAAAAAGGTAAAAGTATAATGTCTTGATCACTGTATTGTAAAATACTACATGAAATAAAAAAAACAAACAAACATCTGCAATCAGTGATATTTTAAAAGAGTACAAAAAGCTAAAAGTTGAATGTCTTGATCAGTTTAAAAGTCAATTTGCCTGCAAATCCATATGGGGTGCCATACCAGGTCCTGCTCTGTAATGGAAAAGCCTTTTTGAACCTCCCCAAGCTGGTCGACCATGGAGGTAAAGTGCTTGTAGCTGCTAAAAACTATGTTTTTCAGACCCGTTGATGGGGACGTCATTTTTACAGAGCAGAAAGTGTTTTAAAAATATTTTTTATGTCCTTGGGTTGGTGAGCTCATATTTCAACAGGGGGTAGTCTTGAGGAGGGAGTACTGCTGGCTGGTGTGGTGCTGGAGGTAGGTGTGCAGATGAGATGGAGGTGGTCTTTGTCAAAATTGATGGATGTTTAGTTGCATGCAGACTGAGGATCCTTTCTTCCTGACAGATGAAGTCCTGCGCAGTCTTGATGTTAATTTTAGGGAGAGGAATGTCTGCTTTACAGAGAACCATATCTTCCACCAGAATCCGGTGCTGTATTTGCTCGTAAGCCTTTAAAATAGAAAATTTCTCTGGACTGTTGCGACACCCCTGAGGGGAGGGCAACCACAAAAGTTAAACCAGAGTGCTGCTCTGAGCGCTGGTGTCATGTTGTGTGGGTGCATAGCGCTTGGACATCTTTATTCTCTGTATAAGAGCAGCATCAAGAAGGTCATCCCTTTTAATGCGGCAGTAGAGGGTGTTGCCCCAGTGGGTTTTGTACAGCTGGTTAAACTTTTGTGGCTGCTCATCATGCTCCTCCATGGTATTCCAGGTTTGGAGGACCTTGTTCCTCTGCTCAGTGGTAAGTGATAGCTTGTCCTCTATCAGGCCAATCTCCACAAACACAGAGCAGAACATTTCCAGCTTTTCAAATCCAGGAAGAGGGTTTGAACTGCAGGCATCTTCCAGGAAAATGAATCCGATACAAATTTGGTTGGTAAAGATTAGAGATGGACTGATCCGATATTACGTATCGGTATCGGTCCGATACTGACGTAAATTATTGGATCGGGTATCGGAGAGAAATAAAAAATGTAATCCGATCCATTAAATATCAAAAAAGCACCTCACAAAACTTGCGACACGGCGTAACTCGGCTCATAACCGTAGCACGTCGGAGCAGTGTTCTCACGTGATAGAGCGGCTGTGTGTATTTGTAGCCTCGCTACCAAACCAGCATTTCATCTCCAAGGAAGTTATCCCAGAGAGAAGTAAAGCAAGTGTGTAAGTTCATCTCTGAATGTTTGTAAAGCATTCCCACGTTAAGCTTAACAACCGATATATGGAGCGACTGCCTCTTCTTTCCCCCGTCTCCTGCTGCTCCTTCAATCATGAAACTGATCAATGATCAGCTGATCGGCTTTTCTGTCGTGAGGCCGTCTCTCTTCTTTGTTTTTGGCCCACTTTGCACCAGAAAGAGGAAACCAGCAGCTGAACAACAGCAGCACGTTTAACCTTGGTAAGCTGTTGTTAGAATTTATTTAACCCTTTAAAGCCGGTCGGAGCGGACACGCTCCGTTTTGCTACTATTTTAGAATCCCGGTAGCACTGCAACCAGGTAAGCTAGCGCAATATTTTTTTTTGCATATGAAACCGGAGGAGTTGTACTTACATCTTGTGCCATCAGCTTGTCCTAGGTCACAGTTTCCTTCCACATATAGCTTTGCAAAAACTGCATAAAAAGCATTTGCAGCAACAAAAACATAATATTCCAGAAACACGCTTTGCTGATCCGATCAGCTGTTCATAACACTTCCTACGTTCATCGGCGTGAACTATCGCATGTCCGCCATGACCTGCCCAAAACCGGAAGTGACGTCATTTTGAGGAAATGTAGTTTTTTACCATCAGGGCCTCATGAGCCCATACTTGTGTTTTTTAAAGTTATCTTTGACTTTATGACTTTCTGAATAGTTTCTGGGATGCTTAGGACTCATATTGCACTGCTGGAAATAGTTTATTTTGATGCATATGCTGCTTTTTTGCAAATTTGCATTATAATATTATTTTCGTTTTTCCTGCAGTATATTAAAATTGGTGTATTTCAAAAATAAAACTATGAAGACACTTAAAATAAATTTCCTGTGGTGGGAAACTATTTTTTGCAACTTTTTTGTATTTACAGTTTTGAGGGATAAGCCTCCCTTGCAATTTCTGTAATTACTATGCACTTAATGCATACATATTACTAAAATTTGGGCTATAATTGTTGTATTGATGTATATCAACTTGAAATGCTCCCAAAAATGGCACTACAGCATGTAAAAATATAATATAAGCTCTGGCGGACTTGGTTCTATGGTAGGTCTTAATGGGTTAATATTACTTTCTACACCAGGATTCTTTTCTACGTAGCTGACGGCTGGTAACTGTGCAGGGGGGGATCTAGCAAAGTTTAGCCAGGGGGCCAATAGGGCATTAACACGGAAAAGAGGGCACAAAGACATACTTTTCTTTCTTATTCTCATTTAAAATGTCTAGCTTTTAATAAGTAATTATCTGAATCTTACACACCAAGTTTTTATCTTATGTAAAATATATAGAAGTCCATTACTGTATATAGTAACTGTTAAGTCTAATATACCCCAGTAAGCTATACTATAGCTTTTTTTTTAATAAGTAAATTGAACATTAAGTGTTAGTTTTTCAAGCAGTTTTACGTTAGACAAGGCCACTGTTAGCTGTTTCCATTCCTTAAAAAGGCTGAACTACCTGCTGGATTTGAGAATTAATCATGTTATTAACTCTGGGCCTTACACAGAGTTTCTGTCTGATTTCTCAGACTTTATATCTAATTTAGTTTTGAGCTCAGATAAAATAATTATTGTGGGTGATTTTAACATCCATGTAGATGCTAAAAGTGACAGCCTCAACATGGCATTTAATCTGTTATTAGACTCAATTGGTTTCTCTCAAAATGTAAAAGAACCCACCCACCACTTTAATCACACTCTAGATCTTGTTTTAACATATGGCATAGAAACTGAACATTTAACAGTGTTTCCTGAAAACCCTCTCCTGTCTGATCATTTCCTGATAACATTTACATTTACAATAATTGATTACACAGCGGTGAAGAGTAGACTTTATCAAAGTAGATGTCTTTCTGAAAGTGCTGTAACTAAGTTTAAGAATATAATCCACCCACTGTTATCATTTTCAATGCACTGTACCAACACAGAGCAGAGCAGCTATCTGAACGCTACCCCAACAGAGGTCGATTATCTTGTTAATAATTTCACCTCCTCACTACGTATGACTCTGGATACTGTAGCTCCTGTGAAAACTAAGGTCTCTAATCAGAAGTACCTGACTACGTGGTATAATTCTGATAGAAGTAACTTTTAAGTTTAAACTGCAGATGTCTATTATTAAAAGATACCTCCGTTATAAAGCTTTCAAATGTATTAAAATGTTCATATATTTTTGTATCACATGCCATTACATCCTGTCACGTACACACACACACACACACACACACACACACACACACACACACACACACACATGCTGATAAGTAAGCTTGAAAAACAGGAAATGCTATGCAACTGTCTCTTGGTATAAATAAATCTGACTGCAATTCCTCGGTTGTGAGTATCACCCGATCACTCACCCGTGCACGTAGCTCTATGAAACTCCTTATGACTGTCTTGTATTTCTTCATCGTATTTAAAAATGTCACACACCACTGACATTTAATTGGTCCTCCGAGCCGGAGAGTTGACTGATATTATTATATCATCTAACTGTCCACAGACGGAGTCATCGGATCCTGACGTCGTGATCGCCTGCACTGCAAACGCTCGCTTCCAGGAAGACGAGGAAAGCCCAGAGTCGTAAATTCGTCTACTGGCCAGTGTCTTACACAGGCTTCA
Source organism: Maylandia zebra (assembly GCF_041146795.1). Lineage (NCBI taxonomy): Eukaryota > Metazoa > Chordata > Actinopteri > Cichliformes > Cichlidae > Maylandia > Maylandia zebra. The sequence continues at coordinate 7,588,213 of NC_135182.1, read as the reverse complement.
CGGCGGCAGGACTCGATTACACCGGGAAAGAACACAGCGCTACTTTGAAGGTGAATATAACACAGTCATGAACATCATGCGTTTAGAATAAATCGACTTTAGAACGACACTCATGACCGTAGAATCCTGTGTGGATAATGTAGAATCCTGTGTGGATAATAAGAGAATCCTGTGTGGATAATAAGAGAATCCTGTGTGGATACTAAGAGAGGTCCTGTGTGGACCGAAGGTTAGAAAGTAACCTATAAGACGGGATTGCATGTCCTGTGTGGACCCCCGCTAAAAACTTGACTACGAAAAAGAGTGTCGATTAAAAGCAGGTTTCCATTTAAACGCGCAATGTATGTGTGTGTAAAGAGTAAGTACATATTTGAATAGAGACTCCAGGTCTCTGTACTACTCTTCTGTTTTCCTGTGAGCACCAATTGGTGAGAAAGAGGGAAGGTTGCGCTTCAACGCATAAAATTGAGGCCGCCCTGGGTTTAGCTCAGGGTAGAAGGCTGCCTTAATAACCTCCTCTGACTCTAGTACCAAGAAGTCTCACAGTGTGTGTGTGGCAGTATTAATAAAATAAAAGCATGGGAAACAAACCCACAAAACCTGAACTAACAGTAGAGGAGAGTAAAAGGCGCGAGGAAAAAAGAAAAGAAAAGCAGAACAAACAGGCTAAGAAGCCACCCGCTGAACCCAAATGGTTTGCAGTCCCTCTGCAGTAACTGTTTTAAGAGGAACCTTACAAACAGAACTAAACAATGAAATATAGTTGGCATGACGATCATGCCCAGATTGTATAAAATAAATAAAAGGAAATCATTCACATGAAAACCTTTTCTATAAAAAGAGAGATGCATAAGGTAGATTAAGGCTGTGTCATTGTTCAGCCAAGGAAAGTGTGTGAAAAGGTAAATGTCTCCAGCCTGGATGACGGGTGGGACTGCAGCCCACCCAGAGCCCTTGATGGATACAAAATAAAATATAGAAACAAAAATAATAATAAATTACTTGGTTCGACATGCAACAGAGAGAATGAATGTGACTGAAGGTTGGATCTGAGATGAGGCAAACAGAAGACCAGTCTAAAAAGTAGGCACAAACCTGTTCAGAGAAAAAGCAAATTTGTACAGATTGGATGAATTCTAAATTATCTGTTTGCTGAGTAAGATGATCCTAAACTATTAAATTGGCTCAGTAGTAGTATAGTGATTTACACTGATAAAATGTTGTAATATACTGTTGTCATTATATAGAAAGAAAAAGATGATAATATTAATAAAAATATAATAAATAATATTATAAATAATATAAATATAAAAGTAATATTAATGACAAGTATCCTAGTCAGTATGATGTGAGATGGATAATTGTTATGAAGTAGTCTGCATCAAGCTTAAGGTTTGCTCAAACTCAGTATAATGGCATATGAGATGAAGAAAATAAAGGCAATATCTAAACCAATTAGGTGCATAGAGGTACTTAACCTGCTTGAAAATCTGTCATTTATCCTAGATAAATATTACTGAGATGTAGAGCACATTTATAATGACAACTAATAAGCCAAACCCTGTAGATAATAGCTAAAGCTACAAGATTGAGAAGCTGATTTAAATATGTGGACACTACTAAGCTAATGAGCGAGTTAAACATTTTTATTTATTTGTTTCAGAGCAGAAGCTGCATAGAGGACAGCACAGGGAGCAGTCTATCAATGAATAGAAAACACACATACACAAATTGTTACATGTGAGATTATTTTTGGAAAGAATCAGAAGTGAGATGGTTTTGAATTAAGAAATCAGTGAAAAGATGCATGAATTAAACCTGATAATAACATACAGAGGCAATGAAGGAAGCAGCTTACACTCACTGAACATTAACATGCATAGGAAAAGAAATGAAGACCTGCTTACACTTATACACATAACATGAGTTGGTATTTCTGACCAGAGAGAGGGAAACGGGTAGTTTAAGTACTCAGGATAATAATGAAAATGTCTTAGTTGTGTTTCTTCAGGAGCAAAACAGACCTGGATCAATTCTCCACGTGCAGCGGTCGGAAGAAACCCATAGGTTAGCAAATTTGGGAAAGAAAACTGACTGCTTAAGCGGAGAATTGTGCAGGAGTCTGAAACACTGCAAAAGCAACATATGCAAATTCACGTACATGATTTACAAATGCCCAGTTTTAGAGCTGTAAACTGTGAGCAATTCAAAGTTTAAATATATATATAGAGAGATAAAAATAAGGAAACTTTAACTTCAAAGTTGAAATATGTAAGGTGTGTGAAATGTGTGAATTCTTTGAAAAACTAGAAGGTATCTAGGAATGCCTCAAGTGAAAACGTAATGAACAAAAAAAAACAAAAACAAAGAAGAAGAAGCAAAGAGCAATGGAAACACGGACGTGTATAACATAGAACAATTACTTCTAGGCTCTGAACACAAACCCTCTGTTGTCAGATCTAGCAGATCCAGTTGTAGTAAAAATTACCACAACTTACAGGCCAGTTAAACCACAATATCCCTTAAGCACAGAAGCAAAAACAGGGATCAGGCCAGTAATTGCAGATATGGAAAAGGCAGGCATTTTAGTAGAAACAACTGAAACAACCTGTTACACTCCGATTTTCCCAGTGAAAAAAGCAAACACGGGGAAATATTGACTAGTACATGACCTTTGCAAAACCTGATCTATGGCAAACACTTAGCTCTGAAAGATGAAATAGAATGGACACCAGAGGCAGATAAAGCATTTATTGACTTGAAACTTGCCCTGCAAACAAGCACAGTTTTAGCTTTGCCTGACTGTGACAAGCACTCTCCTTCCTGCGGAAGTAGATGGTGCCGAACACAGCTGTATGCAGAAGCTAACTGAAAAAATGAAACCCCGACCAGACATTTTTAGTACACTGCAGCCTACTGTTTTAGAAGCGAAACCTTTAGCTTCCTCTTTTTCAGCACAGAGTGCAGAACTAGCGGTTATCATACGTGCATGCTGCGCAAAGGTCAAGATATATATATTCACACTGACAGTCAATATGTGTTGCACACCACAAAAGGTAATTCAGAGGTTACTAAAGGCAATAACTTCGCAGGCCAAGCCGCAAAGAAGGCCGCACAGCAATCAATATGAACTTTAATGTCTGAAACTTCACAGCTAATACCACTTGATGTACTTAGAGATGAATAGGAAGCCGCTTCTATAGCAGAGCGAAAGAAATGGCTAAAGTGTGGAGCACGGCTACAAAATTGCTACACAAGACAGCAGCATTAGTGACAAATAGCTTAAAGCATTTGTCAAGGGGTGGAATGATGAGTATCCTCCCCAAACACTTCTATACTCAAAATTTTGCAGCTTCAGCACAAGAGCCTATCAGAACATGCATGATTTGCCAGAAACATAATGCCCAAGGGAATCTAAGGCCCAAAAGAGGTCATTTCCCCACTCCACCTCACCCATTTCATACCATACATATGGATTTCATCCAACTAAACAAACACCAGCAACTAGAGTACGCACTAGTAATAATAGATGTATTTTCAAAATGGCCTGAGATCTATTCAGTGAAAAAGGCTGATGCAATAACAGTAGCAAAATGTCTGTGCAATCACTATATTCCAACATACGGAATACCAAGTCTAATAAGATCTGATAATGGCACACACTTTGTGAATGAAGTCATATCAAAGGTATCTGAAGCATTAGGTTTCAGCATAAAACACCACTGTTCATACCACCCACAGAGCGCAGGATTGGTGGAAAGGACAAATGGCACTATAAAACAAAGATTGAGAAAATGTATGGAGGAAACCGGCCGCCCATGGCCTGAATGCATAGGGTTGGTTAAAATGTGGATGAGACTAACACAGGGCTCAAACAAACTAACACCCTTTGAAATAGTGCATGGGCGACCCTTTCCCCTTCCTATTACTAGTGAACCAATAGATAAATCAATAAGAGAAACAACATTAGCAGAATGGATGGCAAAGCTGCTAGAGAATAAAGAAATAATAACGAACAATCAACTGCCGAGTGATTCTCTTCCAGTCTCTTCCAGGTTGAAACCAGGCGACTGGATCCTGATCAAAGTACTCCAAAGAAAAAACTGGAGCACTCCCAGGTGGGAAGGCCCCTACCAGGTCCTGATCACCACGCCCACGGCATGCAAAATTGCTGAACGACCTTCGTGGATTCATCAAAGTCACACCAAAAGGGTAGAGCCTATCTAAAGCATAGACCCTAGTCTCCTCCAGACCTCTTTGTGTTCGCCCGGTGGGGGGTAGGGTGATCAGGTGGCAACACTCGTGAACCCACCTCTCTGGCCGGGGTCTACTCACTGGGGGTCTTGAGAGAGAGACACAAGGTCAAGAAGAAGAGACGCTTACCCAAGGGAAAATCATCCAATCAAGATGACCAACATGCTATTACCAACTCTTCTGAGCCTGCTGGTTGTCTCCCAGACACACGGGTTCAACCCTTGTAATGACACAGACGGACAGGCAAAGAAAACAGACGACCTCTACCTGTGTTACAACAAGACAAGCTTCACCTCTACCGTATGGATACCTTTTAACTCATTCTACGTAGGAGGATACAAAGCCGAAGCCTGGAAAGGCTACGACTGGTACCTATCCAGTTCAGACGGAAACAACCCAGGATGGGACACCGTTTTCACTTATACTGGAAACGATTGGATACCATACAAAGAAGATAAACTACAAGGGTCTGCAAAAAATCTTTCAAAACAACTGGACTTGACTCAAGCAAATGATCATTTGATACTGAACTTCAACACAGAAAGCAACCCACTGCTGGAGAAACACCAAGTTCACAGAAAAGAACCCACCTGGTTCCAACAACTAAAAAAATCCAGCACGCTCAGTGGAACGCTGGCAGGAGACTCAAGTTGCTATCATCTAACCCTGTTCATATACAAGAGTGGAAAAGACCCACATCATTTCCTGTCAATATGTAACAACATAACGAAGGAAGTAAACACCTCAACGAGCCCCTCTTCTACAGACACAACTCCTGTTTTGACCAAAGGCCCACTATCAACAACCATGACAGCAGTGATGATAGTAGGGCCAAAACTGAAATCAGACGACTGGTTCCGAATAACCACAGGTATCACAGGACACACAAACAACTGGCTGTTGCTGGCAGAACAAGCAGCTCAAGATGCTAGTGATGACTGCATGGTCTGCCTAGGACCAAGACCAATACTGAGAGTGGTACCTGCACCTATAGGAGAAGATTGCCTGACAGCTGTCATGAACTGTACCAACATTGGAAACTCAAACTGCACAAAATGGGACAGAATTTTCTCCATCACCAAACAAGAAAAGAGAAAACCCATCTTCTCACGAGACGTGACACCAACAAACCACACCTGCATAAATATGACAGGTCCAGGAGAGAGGCTGGGAAGCCTTAATGCATCAAGCTGTCTAACCAGTACAGAAGTGGACCCCTCATTCAAACCAGAGAGCAGAGCCGATGTCTGGTGGTGGTGTGGGGACCCACAACTGTACGACCGCCTGCCCGGAAACTGGACTGGTGTCACTGTTGCTGCCCGTCCAAGTCATCAAACTCTCAGCCACTGACATCACCATAACAGCAGGACAACTGAAACTGGAGGGCCGAAAGAAGAGATCAGCACCAGTACAACCTGGACCAGATCCAACTTACGTCGACGCCATAGGAATTCCCCGAGGAGTACCAGATGAATACAAACTGGTGGACCAAGTGGCTGCCGGTTTTGAATCTTCAATATGTTGGTGGTGCACAATCAACAAGAACGTGGACCGCATAAACTACGTCCATTACAATGTGCAACGCCTAGGAAACCTGACACAATCGGGCCTCCATGCAGTAGCTGAGCAACTGAGAGCTACATCACTGATGTCTTTCCAGAACAGAATCGCGCTGGACATGCTACTGAGCGAGAAGAATGGGGTGTGTTCGATGTTCGGAGAGCAATGTTGTACCTTCATCCCTAACAACACAGCAGCTGATGGAAGTCTGACCAGAGCCCTAGAAGGCCTGAAGACTCTGAACGAGAAAATGAAGGAGCATTCTGGAGTTGACACTTCCACGTGGGACAACTGGATGGACATGTTTGGGAAATATCGGAGTTTGGTGTCATCAATCCTGGTATCCGTAGCAGTATTCGCAGCCATGCTCACCTTGTGCGGATGCTGTTGCATACCTTGTATCAGAGCACTGATAAACAGACTTATCGCAACAGCCATAACTCCCCATGTCACATCCCCACCAGAGACTATGATGCTCCTTGAAAACAATGAAAGTGACACAGACTCTGAGGAAGAAGAGGACGACATATAAATAAGGAAAAAGAATTTATAATGTTGAACATTTAACTTTGCTAAATGACACTCTAGTTGAAAATGTACCCGCAAGTGACTAGAAGTTGATAAGATGCAAAATATTTGAACAACAACAGGGAATAATAGAAGTAACTTTTAAGTTTAAACTGCAGATGTCTATTATTAAAAGATACCTCCGTTATAAAGCTTTCAAATGTATTAAAATGTTCATATATTTTTGTATCACATGCCATTACATCCTGTCACGTACACACACACACACACACACACACACACACACACACACACACACACACACACACACACATGCTGATAAGTAAGCTTGAAAAACAGGAAATGCTATGCAACTGTCTCTTGGTATAAATAAATCTGACTGCAATGCCTCGGTTGTGAGTATCACCCGATCACTCACCCGTGCACGTAGCTCTATGAAACTCCTTATGACTGTCTTGTATTCCTTCATCGTATTTAAAAATGTCACACACCACTGACATTTAATTCTCAAACACGTACCCTAAAGCAGATGACTCGTAATCTGGAGAGGAAATGGCGTGTCACAAATCTAGAGGATCATCATTTAGCCTGGAGAAATAGTTTGCTGCTTTATAAGAAAGCCCTCTGCAAAGCCAGAACATCTTACTATTCATCACTGATTGAAGAAAATAAGAACAACCCCAGGTTTCTCTTCAGCACTGTAGCCAGGCTGACAAAAAGTCAGAGCTCTTTTGAGCCAACCATCCCTTTAACGTCAACTAGTAATGACTTCATGAACTTCTTCACAAATAACATTTTTATCATTAGAGAAAAAATTACCAATAATCATCCCACAGATGTAATATTATCTACAGCTACTCTTAGTACCATTGATGTTAAGTTAGACTCTTTTTCTCCAATTGATCTTTCTGAGTTAACTTCAATAATTACTTCCTCCAAACCATCAACGTGTCTTTTAGACCCCATTCCTACAAAACTGCTCAAAGAAGTCCTGCCATTAATTAATTCTTCGATCTTAAATATGATCAACTTATCTCTAATAATCGGCTATGTACCACAGGCCTTCAAGCTGGCTGTAGTTAAACCTTTACTCAAAAAGCCATCTCTAGACCCAGCAGTCTTAGCTAATTATAGGCCAATCTCCAACCTTCCTTTCATATCAAAAATCCTTGAAAGAGTAGTTGTCAAACAGCTAACAGATCATCTGCAGAGGAATGGTTTATTTGAAGAGTTTCAGTCAGGTTTCAGAGCTCATCACAGCACAGAAACAGCTTTAGTGAAGGTTACAAATGATCTTCTTATGGCCTCTGACAGTGGACTCATCTCTGTGCTTGTCCTGCTAGACCTTAGTGCAGCATTCGATACTGTCGACCATAATATCCTATTAGAGCGATTAGAACATGCTGTAGGTATTACAGATACTGCACTGCAGTGGTTTGTATCATATCTATCTAATAGACTCCAATTTGTTCATGTAAATGGAGAGTCCTCTTCACACACTGAGGTTAATTATGGAGTTCCACAGGGTTCAGTGCTAGGACCAATTCTGTTTACATTATACATGCTTCCCTTAGGCAGTATCATTAGAAGACATAGCATACATTTTCACTGCTATGCAGATGACACCCAGCTCTATCTGTCCATGAAGCCAGATAACACACACCAATTAGTTAAACTGCAGGAATGTCTTAAAGACATAAAGACCTGGATGGCCGCTAACTTTCTGCTTCTTAATTCAGATAAAACTGAGGTTATTGTACTCGGCCCTGAAAAGCCTAGAAATATGGTATCACAATACAATACAATAATCTAACCCTACTCAACAAAACAGAAATTTTCTCTGGTAAAAGCAAATTGTTTGTCCACATTTATTCATCCCCACCTTCATCCAGTCACACACATCCACTCACATGCATTCACACCATATTTTTTGCTAATAGTGGAGCCTCCTGCGCAAGTGATCAGATTCTCCACCCTCAGCAAAATGAGCTCATATATTTGTTTTATTTTCCATAGGAAAACAGTTCTTTATGCTTTTGGACTGGATTGACTCGCTACAATCCTTTTAGACAGGGACTTACAACCTGATCAGGTCCCCACAGGTAGCTTTCTCCTCAGCCAGTTGTAATCTGGAAAGCCCACCTTATATTCTCCCGAGAATTTGTCAGCGCTGGTATTCACTGTTGCAGGCCTGCTTAGAACAAAAATGAGAAAAAGAGAGCTGATTATTAGCTCATGAAAACACAAAACAAAATCACCTGACAGGTTTTCTCTAAGTGCACTGTTACAAAAATAATGGGCCCCCTCTTAGACATGTCCATGTTTCCTAAAACTCCCTCTATTAAAACACAAAACAAAAACAACCCGAACCTAACTGACAGAATCAACCCATCACCACAACAACCTCAAAAACCTTAAACACACAGAAGTTTTGCCACCACATAATTTCACCTCCCCAATACACCGAAAGTCTTGTTAAAACCACACAATTTGCACATAACAATCACCCCCTTTATGCACTTTAACATACTTAGATTCAACATAAGACATAACCCCCTTACAACAACGTATCATCACTAAACTATAAATTCCCTATTTAAATCTGCACTCCTGAACATTCTGCCATGCTTCCTCTCCTGAAAGCCTCAGTCACACACACACACACAGGAAGCTCCTTCGTCACCACTCACTCCAGCTAATTTGCATACTGAGTCATATCTCAAGAAGTTGCCGTAACAAGAGAAACATATGTTTAAACATTACCAACTTATTAAATTATTTTATTTCTTTCTACAGTGATCACTAGTGTTGATCACTCAGTACCAGAGCACTCCTAAGTCACTTTTTTTTAAAACTACTTTAATCACTTTTCTTTTTCCATAACTCACTCCCTTCATAACTCATAGCTTCTTTGAGTTATTCCTCAACTTCAAACTCAAATGTATTTTATTAAACATTCACACCATTCTATCACTCATACAAATAGCAAGCTGTTCTTCATTGCGTATGTTTGTGTTCTTAGCCAGGTTTAATCAGTGTCTATGCATTAATCTTTATGAGCTTGTCCTTGTAAGGTTAATGCATTTTCTGCTTGTGTATGTAAATTTGCATATGTTGCTTTTTGCAGTGTTTCAGACTCCTGCACAATTCTCCACCTAAGCCGTCAGTTTTAAATAACAGCATTCCTGGTCCTCAAACATAGGTCGGAGTTTGCCTGTGAGGTTCAGGGACACATGGCACTGTGAACAATTCAATCAAAAACTTGCCTTAACATGTCCAGTCATGTTAACCTATAGGTTTCTTCCGACCGCTGCATGTGGAGAATTGATCCAGGTCTGTTTCGCCCCTGAAGAAACACACTTGAGAGATTTTCATTATTATCATGAGTACTTAAACTACCTGTTTCCCTCTCTCTGGTCAGAAATACCAACTTATGTTGTGTGTATAAGTGTAAGCAGGTCTTCATTGCTTTTCCTATGTATGTATGTTAATGTTCAGTGAGTGTAAGCTGCTTTCTTCATTGCCTCTGTATGTTATAATCAGGTTTAACTCATGCATCTTTTCACTGATTTCTTAATTCAAAACTATCTCACTTCTGATTCTTTCCAGAAATAATTTCACATGTAACACTTTGTGTATGTGTGTTTTCTATTCATTGATGTAATTGTCAGTTATTTTCTCTCTTCATTTTACCTTCTTTTTCTTTACCTCTTTAGTTTTCTGGTGGACATCTCTAAACACCATCATGAGTTCAGGCTTCAATTTCAACTACAGATGGCACGATACCACTTTTTTATGTCCGATACCGATACCGATATCATAAATTTGGATATCTGCCGATACTGATATGAATCCGATATAGTGTTTTTTAATCAACAAAACTGTTTTTTTAAAATATCTTGCTGCATTTTGTATAAGTTCATACTCAAGTTTAAAACAACAACTACACTAAAGCTATTCTGTTATACCTGTATGCAAAAAAAAAAATTTCATAGTTCAGCAATACTGATCGATCTAATAAACTTAAACCTACACCATCCTTCCTATTCTGGTATTTTAAAGAGTACTTAGCGTAAATATTAAGCAAACTAACTAATAGGGTTCCAACTCCCAGCAACAAAAATAAATAAATAAAAAATAGGGAACCACCCCTCACGCTCCACCTCATGATGCTTAATCGACGTAATCAACCTTAATTTGATGCAGTGTGAAAAAAAAATGCACAGAAATCAATTATTTTTCAAGAAATATTAAATAGATTCAACATCTTTCTTCAACAAAATTGCAGACTGCACAGATGGTACCTTCCCAAAGGAAAAAGTACTATAGCTTACTAGGGTATATATATTAGACTTAATAGTCACTATATACAGTAATTGACTTCTATTCATTTTAAATCAAATTAAAACTTTGGGTGTCAGATAATTATTTATTAAAAGCTCGACATTTTAAATGAGAATAAGAAAGAAAAGTATGTCTTTGTGCCCCCTTCTCCCTGTTAATGCCCTATCGGCCCCCCTGGCTAAACTTTGCTAGATCCACCCCTGCACAGTTACCAGCGTCAGCTACGTAGAAAAAGATCCTCGAGTAGAAAGTAATATTAAATGAATTCTAACAACAGCTTATCAAGCTTAAACGTGCTGCTGTTGTTTATCCACTGGTTTCCTCTTTCTGGTGCAAAGTGGGCCAAAAACAAACAAGAGAGACGGACTCGCGACAGAAAAGCCGATCAGCTGATCATTAAGCAGTTTCATGATTGAAGTAGCAGCAGGAGAGGCAGTCGCTTGTTAAGCTTAACGCAGGAATGCTCTACAAACATTCAGAGATGGACTTACACACTTGCTTTACTTCTCTCGGTGATAACTTTGTGGGAGATGAAATGCCGGGTTGCTAGCGAAGCTTCAAATGCTATCCAGACCACTGACAGGTCCCGCATGCCACAGCCGCTCTATCACGTGATGCATACTGCTCCGACGTGCTAACGTTCTGAGGTGAGTTACGGCGTGTTGCAAGTTTTGTGAGGTGCTTTCGTGATATTTAATGGATCGGATTACATTTTTTATTTTTCTCCGATATCTGATCCAGTAATTTAGGTCAGTATCGGACCGATACCGATACGTAATATTGGATCGGTCCATCTCTAATTTCAACCCAATTATACCCTCTATTCTCACAGTCGAACTCGTCCGGCTTCACCTCTCACTGGTCCCTGTCCTCTTCTCTCAGTGTCCTTTTGTTGTCTTGAATTCTCCAGCAAACACAGTCCGTTTCTTCTCTGTTTCTCTTCAGTATTTTCCTTTTAGATTAAGTCCCAGCCTGGCAAAATATCACATTCAGTGCCTTTAAACAGTTATGTCACACTGTTCTTACCAGCCTGCAGTCCACCGTGCATGTTTGATCACGTGGTTTCTTCTTCTCTGTTCATCCTTTCAGTTGTCTCTTTCAAGATTACTCCAAGCATGGCAAATCTGACAATCAGTGTCCAGTGCTTTACCACCATTCATTATCCCACTGTCCAACTGCCCAGCCTGTAATTCACAGTACATGTTTCCACCTCGTGGTTCCTTACATGCTGCTGCTGATATCACCAGTCGACAGTGTCAATGGTTCAATAGCACTGACTTTTGCCTGCTATTACTGTAATTCTTCTCAAGTCCACGTTCTGTCGGTCTTCATCAGGAGATTAACTGTCCTTTGAGCTTCTTCTCAGGATCGGGACAAGTGCGAGTGTAACCGGTGTGATTCTGCGTTGTGTCTGATAAAAAAGGTAAAAGAAAGAAAGACCTCCAAGTAAATAATTTGCCCACTCCAGCTCCTAGACCAAATACAAACAGTGGGGAAGAGGGTTAGCTCAACCCACCACAGCTCCCAAGCTAGCAAGGAGTATATATTCATGCTAGCATTTATGGCGCCTAAAACACATTTATGATACACACATACTACACACTTATCACATCTTACAAAAACAGGCTTAATAATGACAATAACTGAACTAACATCGCAATCATAAACATCAGGGTGGCTAAATATGAATTATGTGTGTTTTTAAGGTGTTGGAAAGAAATGACACCCACCTCTCCCACAGGGGAATTGTAGAAAAAGGGGAGAGGCAAAAGGGGTACACTGTATTTATAGTATTGCACCAAAGAAGAAGAAGAAAAGAATGAGGAGGGGCTCTAACTGATAATGAACACAACTACAGGCTTGGAGGTCCTAAAAGTCAGGTATAAAAGGAGCAGTTTGGGGGTTTAGAACACATTTTGTGTAATTATAACAATGTGATTTACATTCATCCCCCAAGAATTACACAAAATCGTAAAGAGTATAACAAAAAAAAAAGTATAAACCCACAATAACAGATACAGTGGCCTCAAACAAATTCACATCACATATACAATGAATTCGATCCAAGGAGGATAAGAGACCTGAGACCCGCTCGGCGCCTAGCAAGATCCCAGGACACACTATAGACAAAATGAGGTGCCATTTACACCACACAAAACAGGCCGTAATATCTATGGGCATCACTATCAGACTGCACAGACTGACAAAATACAATGAACTCTGTGCTTGTATTATTCTTTTCCAAAAACAATAGCAATGAAAAACATACAGAAATAAACAAATTCACACATCAATAACCGCTGCTTGAACAGGTTCAACACCAAGGAGTGTTTCAAGTTGAGCCATTGATTCAATTAAGCGACGAACTGGTTTAATGATTCTACCAAAACGTGTGGTAAGTCCTTGATCTACGTCCACATTTTTGGGTTCAAGAGAATGAAAAGTGTGGGATGGGAAAGTAGCAGGGGAGCCTGGGGAGGCTCCATCACCAGCCAGCCCACCAAGATCAGGAACACCCATTATGGGAGGGGTCTCATGAACGCCATCATAGACCGGGTCAGTGGCGGATTGCTGATGGATCCATGATAGTGTGCGGTCATCACACTCGCCAATGCTGGAGACGGAATCCACAGTACGGGTGGCAGGAGGTACAGCTCCTGTGCCCCCAAAAGATGTCACAGACCCATCCAGGTCAGACTCAGCGGGGCCACTGACAACGCTCACAGCAGGATGTGCAGCATCGTCATTCAGTGTTGTGTCCAAGGGCAAAAAGTTAACTTGAAGGAGCAGGTTGCGATGCACCACACGCTCATGACCTTCTTTGTCTCTGATACGGCAGATGTGAAGAGCAGGATCCAAGTCAACTACCGTGTACACAACAGGTTCCCATTTGTCAGAGAGCTTCCTTTTTCCTCTGACTCCCTTGTTTGCCAACAACACCTGGTCCCCTAGTGAAAGAGGCAGATCCTTCACCTTTCTGTTGTACTGGTCAGACTGGTGTCTCTGCTCCATTGTGCTGTGTTCCTGGGCTCGGAGCATGGCAGAGCGCAGGTCATCCATCAGTGACTTGACATAGGTATCATAGTCACAAATGGTGTCATCATGAAGGACATCCCGAAACATGAGGTCAACTGGCAACCTTGGCACCCTCCCAAACATCAGGTAGAATGGCGCAAAGCCGGTGGTCTCGTGTGCCGTACAGTTATACACAGACGTCATGGACTGTATCATCTGCGGCCATTTCTGCTTACATCTGGGGGGGAGGGACCGTAACATGTTTCCAAGGGTGCGATTAAATCTCTCCGTGGTACCATTACCCATGGGGTGGTATGGTGAAGTGTAGGATTTGGCAACACCACCCAAAACCAGAAGCTCTGCAAGCAGCTCACTCTCAAAACTAGCTCCCTGGTCAGAGTGAATGCGCTGAGGGAAACCATACACACAGAAGAATCCATCCCAGAGCTTTTTAGCAACTCTCTTAGCTGTCTGATCCGGGCATTGGAATGCATGTGCTAATTTTGTGAAGTGGTCAGTAATCACAAGGACATCCACAGACTTGTTGTTGCTGTCCTCAGCTGACCAGAAGTCAATGCACACAAGTTCCAGTGGAGTACAGGTCTTAATTCTTTCCAACGGGGCCCTAGCTGCTGGCTCTGGGGTCTTGCTGAGAACACACCTGCGGCAATTTCTCACATGATCGCGCACATCCTTCTCCATATCATACCAGAAGAAACGCTGACGAGCCAAGGAGAGTGTGCGAGGTTGACCTTGATGACCAGCATTGTCGTGTATGCCAGACAGCACCACTTGTTTTAGGGAGTCAGGTAGCACAAACTGGAATCTCTTGTGTTTGGTCAGTGGGTCCCTCACAACTCTGTAGAGGACACCATCGAGGAATGCGAGCTTATCCCATTGTTTCAGGAGCTGCAACGTATGTTGGTTCTCATGACAGCGCTTACGTCTGGAGGGTCTGCGCTTATGCTCAACATAGCGGGCTACTCTGGAGATCACAGGATCCCCTGTTTGATGAGACAGGAGATCAGCACGGGACAGCGCATGAGTAACATCACAGTCAGGTGGACTAATGGAGGTTAGGTGACCAGCGAGGGAGGTTGCACGCTGGCGAGAAGCAGACTCCCACTCACAGAGGGAAGACATGAGAGAAGACACGTCATCAGTTGACAGAGACACATCAAGCACAGCAGAGGGTGGAGCACTGCGTATCGATTGAGGTTGACAGGTCAAACATCACTGACTTGCTCTAGCAGCTCAAAGTAGGGCTCCGACAGGAGGCGCTGGGCCAAAGGCCTCACAAACGGTTCCCTGCTCAGGGTGTCTGCCACGATGTTCAGCTTTCCAGGAACATACTTGATCTCAAAGCAGTATGGTGCAAGCTTAGAGACCCAACGCTGTTCACAGGCATCCAGCTTTGGCTTAGTCAGAATGTATGTGAGAGGATTGTTATCAGTCCAGACAGTGAACCGATGACCTTTGAGCCAGTGGCTGAACTTATCGCACACAGCCCACTTCAGAGCCAAAAATTCAAGCCGGTGTGCTGGGTATTTGGCCTGACTGCGGCTGAGAGACTTACTAGCAAAGGCTATAGGTCTTGCTCTCTCCTCACCAGCTGGCACCTGGGATAAGACAGCACCCAGCCCATCCATGGAAGCGTCAGTTGAAAGGATGAATGGCCTCTCAAAATCAGGATGTGCCAGCACTGCACAGCTGAGGAGTGCACCTTTGAGTCCCTCAAATGCCTTCTCGCAAGCAGGAGTCCAGTCTTGAGGGGTGAGCTTGCGAAAGGTTCCAGGTTTCCGACTCCCATGGCAGCCTTTAGTCCTCTTCTGACCGGCAGTTAGAGCAAAGAGTGGCTTCGCAATACGAGAGCACCCTGGAATGAAATGCTGGTAAAACATCACCATGCCAAGGAAGGATCTCACTTTCCTCTGAGAAGGGGTGCAACCGTCACCATCCATTAGGTCAGTCTTCTGAAAACTGGCGATAACCCCCACTTTATCCTGATCAACCAAGACACCACCAGCATCCACGACATGACCCAAAAACCTCACAGAGCGTCTGAGAAAGTGACATTTTTTCTGCGCCAGCTTCAGATTGCTGGTCCTCAGGCAAGAGAAAACAATCTCAAGACGTTTTAGGGCCTCCTCTTCTGAAGGCGCAAACACCAGCAGGTCATCAAGATAACACAGGAGGCTGGAAAAGTTCAAGTCACCAAAGATGCTGAGCATCATCCGCATGAAAGATGCTGGGCTGTTGCATAGACCCTGGGGAAGTCTGTTGTACTCATACAGGCCAAGAGGTGTAGTGAAAGCCGTGTACCGTCTGTCAGACTCATGGAGGGGAACGTTGTAGAACCCGGATGTGAGGGCCATGGTGCTGAAGAAAGCATTCCCACCAAGGGCAGCAAGACAGTCAGCCTGATGGGGCAGTGGGTGAGCATCCTTAATGGTTTTGGCATTGAGCCAGCGGAAGTCAGTGCATATCCTCAAGTCACCTGACTTCTTCCAAACCATTACCAGTGGCGAGGCGTATTCACTGGTGGACTTACTGATGATGCCTTTCATCTCCATGTCTGACAGCA
The DNA here is from genome assembly GCF_041146795.1 of Maylandia zebra. Taxonomy (NCBI): domain Eukaryota; kingdom Metazoa; phylum Chordata; class Actinopteri; order Cichliformes; family Cichlidae; genus Maylandia; species Maylandia zebra. The sequence continues at coordinate 7,571,928 of NC_135182.1, read as the reverse complement.
CCTCTCGCATCTTATGCTAGTGAGCCGGGGGTACTCTGCGATAGGGAAGCCTGAAAGGGCGGTCGTCAGTGAGGTGGATACGATGGACAAAGTCTTTCACCTCACCACAGTCCAGTTTCTCTCTAGAGAACACATCTTGGTAAGTCAACACAAGCTCCACCAATTTCCTCTTCCACCCATCTGACACTTCACAGCCCTCAATATCAATGTCAGCCAACCCAGCATCTTTGAGTAGCTGTGCAGAGTCAGGCACAGAGTCTGATGAGGGGGGAAAACTGGTATGCTGGTCAGTCAGAGTCTCGCAGAGACCTTGAGTGATGGGCAGGTCCTCCAGAGCATTACAAGGAAAGACATCCGCAATCTTAGCATTGCGACGCAGTGTCACAGGGCTCTCTGTTGGGTTAAGGACTTTCATAGGGACCCAACGATCTCCCCACATGGGTGTTATAATGCGCCCCACCATTATGTTCTTTGGAGTGGAACGGGCTGACGTGGGTTCCACAACGACAGTACTTCCTGGAGACACAAGGGCAGAAGGTGGCAGCTTTCCCCAAACTACATATTCTTTTTGTGGCAGGAGAGTGACACTCTTCCGCAACCTGACTGTACCTACTTTATCTGGCAACACAGGAGCAGACCACCGTGAGATACAGCTCAGCAACTGCAGGAAGTCTTCACAATCAGTGCCAGTGTAATTGGAGTTAAGCTCCCAATACTTTGTATCAGCCTTCATCTTCTGAATGATGGGCCGGATCACATTGCTCCCCACAATGAGCTCATCTTTTTGCCCAGGAACCACAAATGTTGGTACAAGAAACCTAGTCCCATATACTTCAATGTCCAAATCATAGATGCATTTCGGTTGTGTGAGAAGGCCACCACAACCAACAAGCACCACATTTTCAGGGGCATGCTGCGGAATCAGAGCAACACCAGCGGCTCTTAGCTTGCTATCAGCCTCTTCACTTAGTGTGCATGACATACTTCCTGAATCAAGCATGCCTGTCAGGGAACACCGGCCACTGACCGACACTGGAGTGTAAAACAACTCACTAGCCCTGCCAACTCTTTGTGAACCCATAATAACAGTCTTCTCATCAGAGAGGCTACTACAGCAGTTAACATATATGGCTTCTGGGTCTGTTACATTTGTGAGGGTTTCATCAACACTGCCCATGCTACCCCTCTCGTTACATGGGCTGGCTAGTTTAAAGCAGCATTGGTGGAAGGAGGGACTGAAATGCTTGGTTTCTGGCGCAACTGTGGGCATTCACGCCTCATGTGTCCAGGGTCAAAGCAGCTGTGGCATAGCTTGTACAGCCTACAATGCTCATGGGTTGTGTGTTCATGTGAGCCACACACTCTGCACGAAGCACAGTGAGCACTGCGGTGCCCATGGGAATGACCTGTGGGTTGTGGGCACCTGGGACCAGTGTCTAGTGATGCAGTGCACATGGACAGAACCTTGTCAAACAGTGCTACCATCTGTTGAACACCTGGCTCAGCTGGAGGAGGGCCGGAAACTGGCAAAGATGGGGACATGACATGAGTAGTCAAAGGAGGACAAGTAGAGGGCTGCTGCACACTTACCATGCCATCAGAAGAGAGAGGCTGACATGTGGCTGCAGAGGGAACAGAGGGCATAGGATACGAGGCTGGCTCATGTGTTACTGGGACTGCTTGAGCACCGCTGGAGTGGGACTGGCTGTTAACAGCAACAGGGCTCTGATGTGGGATGGACAGACATGCTGTATTATGAGACAAAACACTAGACTGTCTCATTTTCCTCACATAGTTGTCCAGATGGCTCTGAACCTCAGCTGCAGTCCACTCCTCAGGAGCCTTCAGTTGAAAAGACAACGCAAGACTGTGGTCAGGACAGTGATTAATGAACATCGAAACAACCTCACTACTGGGGTCCTCTACCAGCTTGCCGCGCCTGCGGAGACACTCATCAGCAGCGTCAATAGACTTGTTCAACCGGATCCAGTAATCCATGCCGTTCTCACCTGGACGTGGCACAGTACTGTAGAAATCTTTCATGGGCAGGCTGGAATATGTCAAGTCACTGAAGTTAGACCTCAATATGTCAAACACAGCAGTAATAGGATCATTCCGATTCAACTCAGGGCGGCAACGAAGTGACACCTTGACCACATCTCTGGCTTTGCCAGTCAGTCTAGACATTAATATGGCAAACATTTCTTCATCTGTGTCACAGCTGATTCTGTGCAGATAGCATCTCATCATGTCCTCTGTGATATTATTCTGTTATTATATGTTACCTTATAGATGTAATCAAAATAGTTGAATTATGATATTGTTGTAGATCATATTATACCCTTTAAAATAGAGTGTGTGATCTGTATGTAGTTTAGTTCTCATTATACTTTTGAGTTAACAGAACATATTCACATATTAGTTTATTAGATAAAGGTGCATCACTCTGTATCCTTGATCTGCTGGGAATGTGTTACACTGTTTTCTTGACATGCTTAATTGTTGAATCATGAAGAGAAGGTTGTAAGCAGGAGACTCTGTGTCTAAAGACAGGGGAGATAGACAGACCACATTCCACACCCCCACCTTACAGAAAGCAGAGAAACAACTGCCGAGGTCATAACTTAGGCGCTGTAACAGAGAAAAAATGTGATGTTTTGGCTTTTACGACTAGCTGGGGGCCACTAGAGACTATAAAAAGCTGAGCAACCCGTCACCATTTTGAGACATGTGCCTGACCCTCTGGTAGCATCTCTCCCGTCCGGACGTTCTAATGCTCTTATTGTTGAATTGTATGCAAATAAATGATTGTTGATTGAGCATTTATACACCGAGTATTGTCCCTCCTTCAGCCCAAAGATTCAAAGAACTGCGTGTTTTCAACAACTTGGTGCCGTGTGACCCGGATCTTTGGTGTGCTGAGGAGGTGCAGATTTGACCTTTGGTGAGATCGTGAGGCGAGGTGAACAGAGGACCGGTCCAAAAATAAAAAGGTAAGCACAGCCTGTTGTATTATAAATACCAAATGTGCATATTGGGCTTTCCAAATTAATCTGTTCACTGAGTTACATGTATTTTCACAGTAAATTTGTCGGTGTCTGGTTTTTGGCGCAAGATACTAACAACATAAGTTGAGGCTGAATTCCAGGGTGTTAAATAAACTGCTTCTACCGAGATACTAATAACATACTACGTTGGTCTAGATTGCAGTAATCTGCTTCTACCGAGATACTAATAACACACTACGTTGGTCTAGATTGCAGTAATCTGCCTCTACCGAGATACTAATAACATACTACGTTGGACTAGAGTGCAGCCACTTTACCTTCCACATTTAATTTTGTCTAATACTGGCTTCTGTAGCAATAATACATTAGAATTTATTCTGAAGACGCGGCCATTAGTTCAGTACATTGAAGTCGAGGTTTGAAGTTTGTTTATGATGTCGGTTACGTCCTGGCTCTTGCCGGCTATGAAATAGAAGTTGATTTAAGGAAAAGCAGATGCTGGCTTCACGGTGCGGTTAAACACTGGCAACGCGAGAGCGAAACACGTCCGTAGGTTTGGTTTATGATACGGCGTGTTCCGGTGATATGCGGCCGTGAAGTGCAGTAGTGGTTGGTGCTAATTTTAGTACATTGAACAGAGGTTTGACGGTGGTTTGTGGCGTCAGTCGAGTTTTTTTTTTTAAGGGCTGCGGTCATAAAACAAAGTAAAATTTTACTTGCCAAAGAAGTACATAGAGCAAAACCTGGTTTATGATGTCTGGTATAACTTCGGGGATGCAAGCATCACTTTTATGATGCGACTTTGCCCCGTGGTGGCGGTCATAATCGCAGAGAAAAGGGTATTTTGGTCTATGGTGCAGTGTGCTTTAAGAAGATCTAATAGTTGAGCTCAGAGGTTTCTGTGTAAAATTCCCGCTGAGGAAAAGTGTTGTGTGTGAGTGTCAAAGCGCGCTCTGGGTGAGAGTGTGTGTGAAGCTGCGAGGCGCGCTCTGGGTGCTGTCTTGTGGGTGAAGCGCGCACTGAGGGAGAGTGTGACTGAGGCGCGCTCTGAGTGTGTTTTGTGTGGAGTGTGAAGCGTGAACACAGTGACAGTGACGGTTAATGTGTTTGATTAGGAGGACATTAGAGCAAATACACATTTTAGGATCAAAGGTTGATGCCTAGTGTACCTGTGGAACTTTGCCCTAGGAGTGGCGACCCTCCTGTCCGGGGACGCTTGGCCAGGACCGGCGGCGTCCGGGTGCCGAGGTGGTGACTTGGGGAGGTGAGGGCCCCCGCATAGCCACGGAAATAACACTGGAACGGCCGTGTAATCACGGGTTCTCATTTATTCCGGACTAGAACAAGACACATTTTTGCGAACAAACGTTGAGTCTAGATTAGTAAAGAAATATAAAAAGGTTGAATTCCTCGTTTCAGTGGTTGAAATTGTTGTGTGCCTGTCCCCTGACGAGTGTGAAATTAGAATAAAGAGGGAATTTGGAGCCACATAGAGATAGACGGGCATAATTGGGTGTATTACTCTGTGGTGTAATAAAAATAAAAAGGAGAGATAGTAAGAGGTGTGCAGTGGAGAATTATGGAGGAGTACAGAGAGGAATGTGTTGGGAGACTGGCGTACAGTTTACGCTGTCAAGGTAGGCGTGTGGCCTGCTTATCTGTTTAACATGTGATGAAAATGAAATTAAATAAATCTCTTAGTGTGTTAATACAGGAAGCTGCGGACCTGGACCAACTGCCCCCACAAGCACAGCGGCCGAAGCAAAATTATAGGTAATGGGAACCACACCCAGCACGAATCAGCAGCTGTGAAAAAGACAGCAGCGAGGAGAGAATTAGAGGAGAAATTAAGAGAAGTCTTTAACACATAAAATTGGGGCCAACGGACTTGTGGAGGTTGGGAAGGCGTCCGGAGCATCACAACAAAAAGGTGAAACAAAAACACACACAAGCAGAGAAATCTGAAGGAAAGGCTCCTTTTAAGGTAACGCCTAGTTTGAGAAAAGATAAAATTAACCTGCTTTTATACAAATGCACATACACGCAATGAAGAAACAGCTTACACTCATGAACACGTGAAGATTTTCCAGCAAGGTTAAAGAAAAATTAACATACTTAAATGATGAAGTCTATACATTACTGACAAAGAAACCCTCTGGGTTGCAGGACAACAATTTAACTAAAAAAAAAAAAAGGAACACTGGTCTAACCAACCAGGCAAGACACAACAAATTTAGTGGTTAAAAGATTCAAATTGTGACATGTTTTCTGTTGATTGATTAATAAAAGTGATTACTGAATGAAAGAAAGTTCCTTTTTGGGCTTTTAAACATGATCTTAAGAATTTTAACATATACCGGTGTTGTCCTGTCAACTTGGTGGGTTAGGAGTTGATTATATCGGGAGACAAAAAACAAAAAAAAGGGGGAGAGAAGGCTGACACAGGGCCTGGTCCCGGTGTGTCTCCCCTCTGAATAACACAGCCAACACAACAACATTTTCCTGTTCGTTTGTTTTTGTTTTTTGTTTGTTTTTGTTTTGTTTTTGTTTTTCTATACATATTTAATTACAGGCTGCTTTGCCGGCCCTGAAAGCCGAGGCTGACTGGACTCCTGCTCTCCCCCATACGTGACACTGACCAAATGCTGCAACAGCTGGACCCACAACAACGACCTGAGAATGTCAACAGACCTGCAGGAATGTGATCTCATGCAGCCGAGACGGAGAGCACTAAACCTAAGGCCCGTTTCACTACACGGGGGAAAATTCCCAGACTGCGTCAGCTGACAGAGCTGTGACGAGACGCCCGCCAAGCCCGAATGAAAAGTAAGGCCGAGCGAAAGAATGCTGACCTTGATAACTTTGCATTCACACTGTGCAGGACAGTGATGGACCAACACGGATGATCGGGTGGCGAAAAAGGGCGTGACCGAGACAGGAGGAGTAACTGAGGTCAGAAGGCACCTCAGAATGGACAAAAACACAGAAGAAGATGCAGGTTTCACCTGCGGTGAACATCGACACTGGAGAAAGGACTGCCCCAATTGGGGTCAGAACCAGGACGGACTGAATTTTGAGCAGCAGCAGCAGCAGCAATGGTCGCAAACAAACTGAAAAAGGAGGGGGGCAGGACCCCAGGGCATGCTTCAGGCCGTGGTTTACCCAGAACACCAGAACAGGAAAGTGATGAACACACACACACACACACACACACACATCTACATGCACTGACTCAGAATGAAGAGAAACACACACACACACACACACACACACACACACACACACACACACACACACACACACACACACACATGTCTCCAAACACACAGATTCAGAATGAAGTGAAATACACACATGAACACGTGCACTCGTTGAGTGAGTGAGAAATGACACACACACACACACACACACACACACACACACACACACACACACACACACACACACACACACACACACACGGGAATGTTGATTCACTGAGAAGTGATGCACACACATACACATGCACACGCTTGTGCAATAAAGAGTGATCCACACGCACACACACATACACGCTGATGCAATGAAGAATGCTTTGCTTATGCTGATATGCAAAATGCTGCACACAAACATCCCAATGCATAATTTTTATGAGGAGCCATTGATTACCATTAAAAACTTAGAATGTGTTATATGTCACCCAGAGGGCATTTATGTAGATTTTAGGAATAAGCTCTAAAACGGTTTGGTTATGAAAACAATGTCTGTGCGTGATGTCTGTTTATGGCTCAAGGCCTTGACTGAATTCTTTGCTGTGCTTCACACAGCCCTGATGAGGAACAGTGGCACAGAGTGAAATTGATGAATTAATAGTGTAAGTTTAGGTTGGAGTACGGCATTTTCTGTGATTGAGTTTTAATTCAAGGAGGAACAAAAGGTGTTACGGCACCTGAGGTTCTCATTCCCACACAATATTGTCCCGGCAGGAAGCAAAATGTTCCTGTGAATTTCTGGTTGATTGTTTGGTTTTGCTTAGCGCTAGCTTGATTTTATCAGTGAGCTTTGGCTTGTGTTCTTTCTCGTAAGCGAGAGAGGGACAGTTTTATGCTTGGACATGTCTGCAACGGGCCCTAGTTTGTGTTATTTTAGTAGTATTTTGTTGGTTATGTCTGTTTTCGTTTTTGTTACAGTGCACTGGAGAAAAAACATCTGAGAGGTGTGATCCACCGGTGGTGATATGTTGATATTTTGTGAGTTCATGATTTAACAATCAGCTCTTTAAACAAGGCCTGAAAGATTGAAATTTAAAGCGCTATGAAATATTCTTACAAAAACAGTTGCAAAGTGTGCTTCTCCATGATTGTAATTGGCTTGGGAGAAATTCACTTATAGGGAACACTGAGAAGTTCTGAGTCTAAAAGGATTGCACCGAGTCAATCCGGCCCAAAAAACAACAAGGAATTGTTTTCCTTTAAAATGATGACGTCAACTTGCTGGTGATGGATGCTCGAATAGGTTGCGCGTGAGACTCCATTATCAGCAACATCTGGTATGAATGTGTAGGGAGGTATGCATGTGAATGGACTGTGATGGACTGACGACTAAAAGCTTTGACTGACTTGATACTGAGACAAGGACTGCACCCACTTTAGGATTAGTAAATGCCAATAAACAATTCACCCAGCGGACAAGAGAAGGGTGGATGCTTCGCTTTGTTTTGTTTTGTTTTTTCAGGAGCAGGAGGATAAGAGAGACTGGAGGAGGAGACTCTAGCTTCACATAAGTATGAACTGCAGACTTAACACTGTGGTTGCTGATTTTGAGTTACTGATGTTTGCATTAAGAAAACTGTGCTATATTAGCTGTGTTTTGATTAAGGTATCATGTTATATTATTGGGAATGCCAAATGCTACAGTGGAGAAGACTTTTGATACCACTCATGACTGGAATATGTTATTATTAACCACAGCAGGCCACTGTAAAAAGTCAATTAAATTTTATAGAGGAAAATCGCCAAAATTGAACAATACCTATGAATGACTGGCCACATTCAGAATAGAGATATGCAATAACAAACATTGGTCCACGTGATTTAGGTTCTCACTTGAAATAGTAAGTTATTAAATGTAGAATATAATCGACAGGGACATTTGATAGGATGTGGTACTGCAAAAGAACAAGAGCAAAGTAAATAAAGAAAATATTGTGTTTAGTTTGGATAAATTCAAATTAAAATGTACCATTACACTCAGAGGATCAATATGGAATAAAACATATGCAAAATTTGTAGGAAGTACATGACTGATAACTGTTCTGTCCTGAGCGTTTGTTTCTAGAGCACCCACTTGACCACACCAACAGTTTCTCGCCACCGAGGAGGGGTACTTGCAAAAAGAATAAAATAAAAATCTGAGTTTAACAAAACATTTTAAATGTAAATATCAAGCTTACCTTTCTTTTTCCATGAAATATGCTTGTGGGCACGCCAGCCATTTTGAAAAGGTGGGCAAAACAATTGGCAAGGCCACACCCCCACACGTGTGATATAATTTTAAAGGTACTGTTGCCCTCTCTAAGAAACATCAGGACTTAGAGGAGTGGCAAGTAGAGTATGCGAGCTACAAGCAAAAACTAAAATGTGTACTACAGTGTGCAAAAATGAAATACTGGGTCATCAGGGGGTCATGAGGGACATTTATAAAACTAAAAGTCCCACTAACCTTATAGTGCACTTGAAAAGCCCACACAAGAAGGTTAACCTAGCTTACCTAGAAGACCTCATCAGGGGGAGCACACTCCCCCTCCTTGAAGAGCTCACCCACTCAACCCGCATCCCCAGAAAACAGCTAACCCCAGATAAGGCAGCGTGATGTATCCCGAGACAACAGGACTGGGACATCTAAATAAAGGTGTGAAACAATCGCCTTCAAAGGGTTATCAATTAAATTTAACCAAAATTAGGACCACACGGTGCGGCAAGAGTTAATAGTTATTAATCTCAACACCCAAGGATAACCAGAAGAGCATGACTGATATGATGGAACTGGGATTTTGTTACACTTAATTTTTGCAAAACACAAATAAAACTAAATTGAAACTAAGGATTTTCAGAAAATAAAAACTACACTAAACTAGCAAAGAATTGGTAAAAACTGATGAAAATTGCAAAACTATTACAACCCTGGTCCAGACTAAGATGGTGTTGGACATCTTCGGGGCAGAAAGGGTTTGGTGTGACCAAGGTGTGGTTTGGCTTGTTGTATGTACATTTCAAAATGTTACAGCTCTGGATGGACCAGTTACCAGATATGATGTCACTAACCTTCTCTTTTAATTGTCTAGCTCCAATGAATTGACACATGGGAGTGTGTCAAAAAGGGGGAAGTTGAGTCCGAACATCAAACAATGGTTTTATGAACATCTTATGACGTTATTTCTGTGTTTAATAATTTAGCTATGGTAAAACTTAAGCTTATAATGTGTTAGACTTAGAAAGGGTTCACTAATTTTTGATTTCTTTTACACACACATAGATTATGATTAGAATAGGTCCTGAACATAATATTTTAAACCAAATTTGAATCATTAGAACAACAATGGATAACAATATTAGATTATCAAGGCTAGGGAGAGAGGTGTTTTGGCTTTCTGTCTCTTGCAGAGAAAGGAACAGACACCAGACGGGGACACGGAGATGTGAGGACCCTTCACAGCAGAGACAGATGTAGGGACAGCCGAGACAGCAACTGGGGTCAAGTGTCATGACGTTTGGGCTCCTGGAGAAGATGGATCCCACAAACACAGCAATAACCATGAAGGGGTTGGCGAAAACCAGGAACACCAGACCAACGAGGTTCGAGAGGCTCTTGGCAAAAAAGGGGGACACGGCGGTGACCCCAAAACACACAGATCCTTGTTTGAAATCGCAATAATCCCCAGAACTGTGCAATGACTAAAGGGTGGTCTAACCCCGGAGGACGAAGAAAGAAGCTGAGAATCACCCAACTGGAAGACACTGGTAGCTGCAGCAATAAAAATAAAGGTTAAAAGCTCCTTAGACAGAGGTTCTAGTCTAAGTACATTTGAAAGGTATAAGGGGGCATTAAAATGGGAGTGGAAAACTGGAGCACCAAAATAAAGCTGTGGGAAAATGGGGAGTGATGGGAGTGTCATCTGTAACTGCTGTTATGGTTGTAAATCTAACTTTGCTTGCATCTGAACTCCGTGAACACAGAGGTCATCCCCCATATGGTCCACCCGTTAAAGGGGGACAGAGGGCCTCAGGATCAAGAAAACTTGGACCTTGCAACGCTGAAGTGCTTGTTATTAGTGATCTCTTTAATGAGAGATCAAAAGAGGGTATTGTGATATTATTCTGTTATTATATGTTACCTTATAGATGTAATCAAAATAGTTGAATTATGATATTGTTGTAGATCATATTATACCCTTTAAAATAGAGTGTGTGATCTGTATGTAGTTTAGTTCTCATTATACTTTTGAGTTAACAGAACATATTCACATATTAGTTTATTAGATAAAGGTGCATCACTCTGTATCCTTGATCTGCTGGGAATGTGTTACACTGTTTTCTTGACATGCTTAATTGTTGAATCATGAAGAGAAGGTTGTAAGCAGGAGACTCTGTGTCTAAAGACAGGGGAGATAGACAGACCACATTCCACACCCCCACCTTACAGAAAGCAGAGAAACAACTGCCGAGGTCATAACTTAGGCGCTGTAACAGAGAAAAAATGTGATGTTTTGGCTTTTACGACTAGCTGGGGGCCACTAGAGACTATAAAAAGCTGAGCAACCCGTCACCATTTTGAGACATGTGCCTGACCCTCTGGTAGCATCTCTCCCGTCCGGACGTTCTAATGCTCTTATTGTTGAATTGTATGCAAATAAATGATTGTTGATTGAGCATTTATACACCGAGTATTGTCCCTCCTTCAGCCCAAAGATTCAAAGAACTGCTTGTTTTCAACACCTCCCATTCACCGATGGGAAATAGATCTGTGTTGTCACCCTTGAAGTATGGTGGAGCTTTGGTGTCTGACTGAACAACAACCTTCAGCTGGGACTGGTCATTACAGCTCGAGGACACATTCTGGGGAGACTGTGGCTGGGTGGGGGCTGGCTGGTGCATAGAGTTAAGAGAGGATGTGATATTTTCCCCAATTTGCTTTGCTAAGTCAGTGATCAAACTGCTCAACATGTCACTAGTGACAGCCTGGGTGTGTGTTTGGCGTTCGCAAGCAGCTGGTGTGGAGCTAGCTGCTGGCGTTAATGGTGAGTGCATCACTGACTGGTCTACAGTGCGGGCACCAATACCCGGGACTACTGGCCTACCCCTTCCAAAACACTTTGGAGCAATCTGATGACCCCTCCCCAAACCAAAGGTCATATTACTCCCCGCAGAGAACAGATCAGGCAAAGCGCTATCCACAGTTTCCTCACTTAACATGTTGGCCCAAGTGAGATATCACTGTTTAACAGCAAAAAAAAAACCTGAGCCTAACCCCCACACACAATTATGCAAAACTTCACAAAACAATGAAATGTGGGGAGAAGAAAAAAAACCATCAAGGAATCAAAACACCATAGAAAATAAAATAAAATGTTGTTTTCTCCTCTCAATTAAAACAGGCTGTAAAAGCCAATATCAATAGAAAAAAATAAATAAATTACAATCCGTGCCTGTATAAGTGTGAAACGTAATTTCAATTCCTTTGTATGGCAAGTACATTTGAAGAAATTGACAAATAAAAGTATTCTATTCTATTCTATTCTATTCTATAATTTGAAGCAACAATATGAAACAGTGACAGAAATTATCACCTACGTATTTGCCCTTTAAGTTCACACGTGACAGAGATGCCTGCAAGCCAAATTGTGGGGCATCGATCACACAATCGATATAAAAACCTGTGAGTCAAAGCGCAGGGCACAGGATTCTGGGACACAGCTGCAGAGAGGAGGCGGGAAAACAGCGGCAGCAGAAGGAGGAGGGGTGGATCGCGGATTGGCGATGTGACGGGTCACGGCACCAAGTGTAACCGGTGTGATTCTGCGTTGTGTCTGATAAAAAAGGTAAAAGAAAGACAGACCTCCAAGTAAATAATTTGCCCACTCCAGCTCCTCTCCCACAGGGGAATTGTAGAAAAAGGGGCTGGCATTTATTTTTACATTAAAAATAAAATATGCATTTAAATGGTAAATGGTAAATGGCCTGCATTTGTATAGCGCTTTTCTAGTCCCTAAGGACCCCAAAGCGCTTCACACTACATTCAGTCATTCACCTATTCACACACACATTCACACACTGGCGATGGCAAGCTACATTGTAGCCACAGCTGCCCTGGGGCGCACTGGTGTACACGTAACATATTTGACATAAGATAAAACAAAAACAACAACATGAAATCCGACATACCTGATAAAAAAGGTAAAAGAAAGAAAGACCTCCAAGTAAATAATTTGCCCACTCCAGCTCCTAGACCAAATACAAACAGTGGGGAAGAGGGTTAGCTCAACCCACCACAGCTCCCAAGCTAGCAAGGAGTATATATTCATGCTAGCATTTATGGCGCCTGAAACACATTTATGATACACACATACTACACACTTATCACATCTTACAAAAACAGGCTTAATAATGACAATAACTGAACTAACATCGCAATCATAAACATCAGGGTGGCTAAATATGAATTATGTGTGTTTTTAAGGTGTTGGAAAGAAATGACACCCACCTCTCCCACAGGGGAATTGTAGAAAAAGGGGAGAGGCAAAAATGGTACACTGTATTTATAGCATTACACCAAAGAAGAAGAAGAAAAGAATGAGGAGGGGCTCTAACTGATAATGAACACAACTACAGGCTTGGAGGTCCTAAAAGTCAGGTATAAAAGGAGCAGTTTGGGGGTTTAGAACACATTTTGTGTAATTATAACAATGTGATTTATGAGCCTGTTACACGAGGTCAAGCTGTAAGATTTTAAGCCAAAATCTGGCCTGTTTTCTCCCAATTATGCTACTCTACTGGTTTTGGCGCCGTACTCAAAATTCCAGGTTGAGAGAAGTCCACCTTTATTTATCTGTAACCTGTATTGACACACTAAAACATACAATTAATATCCTTTTCATTTCTTTTCTCAAAACCTCCATTCGCTTTATCTGCCTAGAGTTAAACTCATCTGTTTCTCTCTCTGGGTGCTCACTCGTCACAGTCTCTCCTTCTATGGGCATGCAAAGTTCCTGTCACACACATCATTTCCTGTTAGACACACACAGCACTCAGAGGATTATTTTCAGTTTCTCTTTCCTATTTTACAACCTAATCAAACTGTTTAGTTTTACTAAGTCTTGATCTAAAAACGATGCACCCTTATTTCACGCACACACACTTTTAAATATACTAAATTCTTTGCATTTGTCAGCATTCACATCACAGCCTTCAACGTGCTCACTTTCAATCCTGCAAGACGCAGAGATGGACATCTCCTTCACCTAACATAAAACTAAATTACCACATCAACATACAATTACTGAAATTCAAACTGAAATACACCGTCTGTTTTAATAAAGTCAAAGAGTAAGCGGGTGTACCAAATGTATGTACTTATGTGTTTTTGAACTGAAAGAAAAAGAAACTCAAACTCTTATAACATCACTCATGCATCTCTTAAGTTAAAAACACTATAAAACTTTAAGACATCCTACTTTGCATCACCAAAAAATACCTCTCACACCTTTATTTATCATTCAAAACCTTCTACTCACCGCATTCACACACTTAAACTGTGACCAGAGTTGAGGAATATACTCAAAACACGCTTTCCTAAGAGTATTTTAGACATGCCTTTCATAATCAGAAGGAGCAAGTCAAAAAACAAACAAAAAACGATTGAAACCTTTATTAATTCTCACAGCACACACAAGAAATTGAAAAAATAAAACACACCAGCATTTATTGCTGATGAGAGCTTACTACTGGAAGTAATATGTTAGTCTTAAGTATCTACAATGCACTCAATATATTTATATATCTACATTCTAACTCAGTCGATTACTATACATCCACTACGGCAACTCAAAACTTTATTTATAGTCCTCTAATGAACATAAATGGCATTTTAAACACACACTCAACAATGTTTGCAGCAGTATTTGTAAAACCAACTGTGGTTTAAACAGTTCACTACTTACTAATTTGCATTTTCACACTCACACACACACCGTCTAAAAATAGCATCAGACAGTCAGTGCAATACTGACTCGACACACAGCCTCCTCTCACACCAAACTCTCTTATTTTATATTACAAAGATGTCTTATATTTACAACCACTGTCAGATCTCTCAGCTTTAGCGGCTAAACAATTTCGACAAATTTAAGTTAACGGTCCAACCGATAAAGTCCAACTTTTTTCAGAGCTCACGGGTGCGTCACTGCAACTCCCCCTGGCTTCTGCTCCGCGGCTGCTGAGTGAGCCCTCATCTGGGACTCTCCTCAGCTCTTTCTGGGACAGTGGCGCGGCTGCCCCTCTGTTAGTCTTCCTTGGTCTCTTGTGTTCTGGGGGCCTCTGGATGTCTGGAGTTTTGATCTCCTCCATACCTGCTTCATGCCCTTTAGGACGGGGCTGTGGCCCCCCCACACCCTCTAGCAGATCATTACATGATGGAACCTTTTTAAAAAAAAAAAACAAAAAAAAAACAAGCGCGTCCATGCTCACAGGTGTACACACGGGTGATCACACCCACAAACTACACCCTTTTTGGCTCCTACCTCAAAGCACACTGTGTTCTGTTGATCTTATGTGCTGCACAATAATGTTTAATATTTAGTATTTACTGTCATATTCCCATTTATCATTATGATGTTGTTTATTCTATTACTCTTGTTCTCTTCTGCTTCTTTTCTTTTTTCTTTCTCAGCAGGTGATCCAGGTGATTGATATATGCATTTTTTTCTTTTTTTTTTCTTTTTCTGCCCGTTCTGTTGGTTTTTGTCTTTTGCCCTTCTCCCCCGTCCCTCTTCTCAGCTGTTTCTCTTTCCCTCTTTCTTTCTCCCCTTCTTTCCCCCAGTCAAGTCTGTCCCGTATTCAGTAAGTGAAAATAAAATAAACAATAAAAGGTGAATCAAATGGACCATTACGGCAAGGCTGGGATGGTCAATTTGGTAAAGTAAATCCGTTGGGCATCTTTCTTTGCCTTTAGACAACAATTCTGATGGCAAAAGAGCCAAACGGGACAGGCAAAAAAAAAAAAAAAAAAGTCCAACTTTTTTGTGATCAATTAACCAGTATCTGTCCAACAGTTTCTGGCCTCATCTCTAAAATCCCTAACTCAACTTAAGAGTGTCCAACTCCCAAGGTCCAACCTTTGCTGCCCAAAAAAGCGCAGATTACTGTTACAAACGGTAAAGTGGTCCAACCACTAGCTTATTCCAGGATGCCCTGTACCCCACAGTTAAGCCACACTGAACTAACCCTCTTCGCCGAGAGGTCAATGTCGCGAGTCCACGACAAGGAGGGAGCGTAAACTCCGGACTATGCGCTTCTAACCAGTCCAACTGGCGTTCTTGAGTAATTTATAATACTTTGGAACAACAGTAAAACACCCAACAAAGTGTAAGACTGAAGCAGGTCCAACCTTATAACCAAAAAATAACTAAATTCCCTAACATACTAAAATCATTGAGCAGTCCAACTGCTTTCCACGGTCCAACCGTATTAAATCCTTTTAGCGGTCCAACCGCATTCAATCATTTTCAGCAGTCCAACTGCTTTTTACGGTCCAACCGTATTCAATCATTTTCAGCAGTCCAACTGCTTTAAATCCTCAGTACTGTCATGAGATTCTCATCAAAATCAAAGCAGACATTTACCGGCAACTTTTACTGAATAGACATTTAATTTTATCATCCAATTCAGCACACTTCGGATAAAATCAACAGGCCTGTGCCTACCTCTTTTATAAAGGCGCCTGTCCCCTCAGTTTGGTTTCCGGGTCACGCCTGCCTGTCTGACCACAACGGACCACCAAATTTCACCGTCTACACCTCCAATTCTCTCCCTCCTCAACCACCGGACGAAGCCCCCAAATGTTAAGGTTCACATATTGAGGAAGGAGAGTACAAACAACCATTGGTCCAGAAGAGCTTGGTCAAACAATTGATTTTAATGAATACACGTGTGGGAAGACCAGTCTGTACGCAGACAGGGATTGATCTTCGACTTAATCAAAGCATACACAGATTTTTATAGCATCAGGGTTTGAATTAATGACGCCCCTTCATACGTCACAGACAGAATATATACATACGTCAAATCAAAACCACAATGACTTTTAACACAGTTTAAAAGAACGTTGTCTTCTATCTTCATGGCAGGTACATCCTGTCACTGCCGGATGCTCGCTTGTCATCTTGACACCTCAGCAGCAGTTCTGCGACAAACTGCTCTTTTTGCAACCCCAAGCAAAACATGATTAAACTTCCACCTATAAATGATTCTCTTTAACTAAGTGTGTGTGTGTCTATGTTGTCCTCAAATGCTCTCTCAATTCACCCGTTGCACTTCTGACCTTTTACCAGAACCGAGGCTCATCCTCACTTGTAATCCTCAAAATAACCTCCACTTAGACTACTTTCGGTTTCAGTTCTGCAAAGCCTGCAACTTCCTGTCAGCCTGCAACTTAGTCTTTCTGAAAGACACACACACTGTTTAAACATCTGAATGCAATATCAATACTGTAAATTATATTATTAATGCAATGGTAATGATGATGATTATTTAACAATAGCAGTAAAATAATTTCCCTGATCCACAGAACTTTGCTTATCAACTAATTCATTTCAAAACCATCCACAATACATTTATTACACCCTGTAAGAGTTTTCAGATGAAACTACAGGCTACATATTACTGTCACATATGCAACAATTCATCACCAGCCACATTTCTACACATACTTCGGAACAGTCCAGGTATATCTGACTTTTGGGTCTATGTAAACTTTGTGTTATCTGATGTACTAAAGTTTTTTAAGTACATCAGATTTAAGTTTTCTAATCCTGGTCTTTGCCTCCTTAATGATACCTCTGACATCTTATTCAAACAAATCCAATGCAAAATGCTGTTTGCTGGATTCACATCCGTAAAAAAGACAATTACAAAGCACTGGTTCAGTCCTGACATTTGTATGAAATCATTCTGGATACAATGTCTTCGCTGTATCGTTAATTTCAAACATACCATTGCAAGATTTAATAAGGCTCGACCCACATCTGTCAAAGCCTGGAAAATCTTCCCATCCAACATTATGTGTTGGCAGAGGCAATAACTTATTGTAACTTTGTGTACGTATTATTATTTGTTCTTCCTCTGTTTTTTTTCTTCTATTCTTCTTTGCTTTGTTGTCAAAGTTGCATTGTTATTGCAGTTTATAATGATGCTGAATATGTCTGTACCCTCACTCCTGCTCCCGAACCCTGTTGTAAATCAGTAAAATTTTGATCAGACATAAAAAAAAACATTTTAATTGTTGCTAAAAAGAATTTAAACGCTAGTAATCCTCACCCCAACAGTTTTTTTTATAAGTCTCTCTACATCATCTTTACACTGAGGCATTAGGAAACTACTGTAATTAAAATCACTGTTAGCAGAAGAGTACTACCAAATTTTGATAGAATACAAGATGGAAAAATAGAAAAGTCACTTTTTACTGTCTCACAATGACATGAGAAATTATTATAACTTAGCTACACCTGACATGACAAAACAACCTTTTTAGGTGTTTAGAGATTTCTTTCATTTTCAGACCATATATAAACGGATTTAAGAGAGGGTTATAAAAAATCACTTGCAAAGTCATTATTAATTGTGCAGTTTTTGGAAAATCTAGTTCTAATCGACCTATAATGACATCATATGCACACAAAGTAGTAAAAATGCTTAAAACAAACAGGTGAGGTAAGCAGGTCTCTGCTGCCTTTTTCTGGATAGCTCTACTGCTTCTGTAGGTTATTAGAAAAATCTTTGCATAGGTGAAAAGTATGAAAAACACAGGAAAAATAACAACACTTAGCATCACAACTAAACCATAAATTAATGTTGCTCGTGGGCTCTCACAGTAAAGTTTCCACAATGAATTATTGCAAAGGATTCCTTTCAAAGTGAAATTACATAGTTTATTATTAAGAACTAATGTATGCAACACTGCAATTTGAAGACCAGGCACAAACCAAGATAAGAATAGCAAAGTATTGATGGTTGTTTGTCTCATGATGACTGGATACTTTAAAGGCTTACATATAGACACATATCTGTCAAATGCCATTGCTGATAACAGTAAGAAATCAGAACCAGCTATTGAGTAACACATGAAGTGCTGAAATCGACATGCTGAAATAGAAATAATCTGTTTTTCAGATAACACATCAACAAAGAGTTTTGGGTAGGTCACAGTGCTCAGGAGAACAGAGTTCACTGACAAAGCTGCAATAAAAATGTACATGGGTTCATGGAGATTGTGATGAATGCAGATTAGGAAGACAATCACTGAATTACTTATAATTATTAAAACATAAAGTGCAACCATAATTAAAAAATATAGATATCCGAATCTCTTAAGATCAACATAACCATCAATGGTTATATGTGTTATATTTAATTCATCATCCATTGCTATATTCAAACAATTTAAATCCACAAGCAATATGACAGACTGTATAAACAGACTGAGAAATCAAGAGAAGACTATATCAATTTTATACGTATGAGATACCAGAAAGTCCTCTATCTCAGTCCACATCTGTGAATGGTTGCGATCAGTTGAATGGTCTTATGAGTGTTTTTAATCTCTGTGGATCTTATTAAGAAAACTTTACTGCTGTCGTGCAAACATGTTAATCAAACACTGTAGGCTTAAATCTCTGGGATTTGTTAGTGTTTCTGCAAATTTTGGTAAGATAATAAAAAATATTATACCAGTAACATTCAACTCTTCATCCAATCTTATATTCTTGAGAACATAATTATGATGAAAATATTATATAACAATATACAAAGATATGAGACAAGTAGTCACACGGATGGTTAACAAAAGATTTCTTTTCACAAAATTGAGTCAAATAACTTATTTCCAATTTTGTTTTTCAAATTTTATTCCATAATAAGATCTGTATGTTTTGTAGTTTTAAATAATAAATAAAGCAAGGGAAGCAGAACAAGCAAGGCCAGAATTAAATAACTTTTTTTAAATATAGTTGCGCATTGTGGATATTTACATACAGTAGATCTTTACATATCTATGGTACAGTGTGTTGTGTGGGTTGGAGGTCTTCTTTACTCTTACAGAGTCTGCCACTGCTAATCTCCTTCCCAAACCTAGTAGATCAGTGAGCGTGAATCTGAGTGAACCTGTGCTAATTCTGAACTGGAAGGCCGTAGATCTAAGATTTTTGATATACACTCAACAAAAATATAAACGCAACACCTTTGTTACTGCTCCCATTCCCCATGGGATGGACGTAGAGACCTAAAATTCATTCCAGATACACAATATAACCATCCCTCCCAAACAGTGGTCACAAATCAGTCAAAATGTGTGGTAGTGGGCACATCTGCTATATTGAGATAATCCATCCCACCTCACAGGTGTGCCACATCAGGATGCTGATCTGACATCATGAGTAGTGCACAGGTGTACCTCAGACTGCCCACAACAAAAGGCCACCCTGGAATGTGCACTTTTGTCTCACAGCAAAATGCCACAGATGCCACAAGCAATGAGGGAGCGTGCAATTGGCATGCTGACAGCAGGAATGTCAACCAGATCTGTCGCCCGTGCATTGAATGTTCATTTCTCAACCATAAGCCGTCTCCACAGGCGTTTCAGAGAATATGGCAGCACATCCAACCGGCCTCACAACCGCAGACCTCGTGTAACCACACCAGCCCAGGACCTCCACATCCAGCAGGTTCACCTCCAAGATCGTCTGAGACCAGCCACCCAGACAGCTGCTGGAACAATTGGTTTGCACAACCAAACAATTTCTGCACAAACTGTCAGAAACCGTCTCAGGGACGCTCAACTGCATGCCCGTCGTCCTCATCGGGGTCTTGACCTGACTCCAGCTCGTCGCCGTAACAGACTTGTGTGGGCAAATGCTCACATTCGATGGCGTCTGGCACGTTGGAGAGGTGTGCGCTTCACGGATGAATCATGGTTCACGTTGTTCAGGGCAGATGGCAGCTGAGAATGTCCCAGTTCTTGCATGGCCAGCATACTCACCGGACATGTCACCCATTGAGCATGTTCGGGATGTGCTTGACCGGCGTATACGACAGCGTGTACCAGTTCCCACGAATATCCAACAACCTCGCACAGCCATTGAAGTCGAGTGGACCAACATTCCACAGGCCACAATTGACAATCTGATAGACTCCATGCGACGATGTGTTGCACTGCATGAGGCAAATGGTGGTCACACCAGATACTGACCGGTTCTGGGTCCCCAGACCCCCAATAGCACAAAAAACTGCACATTCCAGGGTGGCCTTTTGTTGTGGGCAGTCTGAGGTACACCTGTGCACTACTCATGATGTCAGATCAGCATCCTGATGTGGCACACCTGTGAGGTGGGATGGATTATCTCAATATAGCAGATGTGCCCACTACCACACATTTTGACTGATTTGTGACCACTGTTTGGGAGGGATGGTTATATTGTGTATCTGGAATGAATTTTAGGTCTCTACGTCCATCCCATGGGGAATGGGAGCAGTAACAAAGGTGTTGCGTTTATATTTTTGTTGAGTGTATAAGCCCTAGATTAAGATATTGTAGATATTATACTTGGGGCCAGCAGTTTAGATTACCTGTTATAGGCTGGAGGGACATACGTTCAGGTTACAAAAAAAAAGGCGAGCAAGCTAGGAGATTGGTTAATAGTAGCATTCTGATCTTCCACCCCACAATACGCACGTTTGAGATTTAGACATTCATTTCACTGAGTTAGGTATGGATATTTGCACCCGTTTTGGGGTTGATGGTCAGAACTCCCCATGTGCTTCAGGAGGAGGTGCAGGGAAACCAGGGATAAAACGTGTGGGACGAGCACCCAGAAGCCAACTCAGCCTGAAGCAAAAACCCCTGCAACTCCCCGGATTACCCGGATAAGGTTAACACTCCAGGGAGATCTCGTCACAAAAAACCAGCAAGACTAGTCCCTCAGACACAGCAGGTGGGGGGCTCTTCTTCCTTTCTTCTTCTCTTCTTCCTTGGGGGGCTCAACCCGGGGTAGCAATCATGTCCGGTTAGGGGCTCTGTTGGCTCTCAGGTGACTGTTTCCTCGTGGCTACGTGCAGCAGGGCTAGGGGAGGGTCTGTGCTGACGGACGTGGGTTACTGGGTGGGTCTGGGATGGGCGTGAGGTTCTGGGGCGCTCCGTCTCTGGGCTGGGGCCCTGGCCGGACCTCGGGGGCTTGGGTCCTGGTTGGTGTGTTGCCGGGGTTGTGGGCGGGTGGGTGCATGGGGGCCCAGCCCTGGCGCAGGGTGCCGCCGGTGCGTCGAGCCACCTGGGGGGCTCTTCAACTGGTGGGGGAGATTGTCACATCTTGCAGGAGATTTCCTCTCTTCAGGAGCTCCCTCTGCAGGAGGGGGAGATACAGGAGAGGTGGAGGAAGATCTCAGCCTGGGTGTTTATTGTCTTATGTAGTCTGGAAGATGAGTGGATGGTGGGGTGGGTGTAGTTTTCTCCGTGGTGGGGTTGGGTGGACTGTCCCGGGCTGTGTGGGGCCGGGAGGTGCCGCTGCACTGGGCCCCGGTCTGGATGGGCCTGGGCCCCCTTTCCCTGGCATGTCGTGGAGTATGGGGGTGCCTACTGGGGTCAGCGGGGGAGCTGGCCCCAGGGAGGGGTCACTTGCCCCTCCCTTCCTTCCCTCCCCATCTCCAGCTGCCTCCCTCTTCCTGCTCCCGCTCCACCACAACCACCCACACATGCAGGGCCTTGGAGCAGGGGTATGTCACCAGGGTGCAGAGGAGGCTACCCCCCCCCCCCCCCCTCTGTCCCCTTCTGGCTGCCTCTGCCTCAATTTTATCCCACAACTTAGACATTCACATTACTCACACTCTCATTACACATACATATAGGATCTTGGCGGTGGGCACGATACACGGAATCCAAATTACCATCAGGGTGTACACCTCACCCCTGGCGTCGTTGCCCACCTCTCAATTTTAAATACACGTAGACATTGAGGGCTAGCAGGAGGGACTATGCGCTTACCTGCTGCTCTCTGGCAGGTAGCTCCATGTCCTCCTGGGTTTTAAATGCACCTTAGAACACACATGCATCAACACTACAACGAGCAGGTAGAGGGAGGTTTTGAGTCTTCTCTCACCCCCATTCTCTGCGGCCTGCTGGAGCGGGGGGGCTAGCAGGAGGAGTTGGCCGTCCGACTGCGGTCTGGAGTGTGGGGCCTCCCTGCTGCTGTGGAGTCGGGCGGTCTGCCTCTCCCCACCGCAGGGAAAAGGGTAACACCACCTGGGTCTGGGTGCAGTTCCCCCCTCCAGGGGCAAGGGTACCTAGACCCGGTCCGTAGAGTACGCTTGGGGAGTGTGATCGTGTGTACAGCGTCTCTTTATGTCTATCTCCACGTTGGTTGAGTGTGGAGTAAGTGCATATGAGAGTATGAGGGTGGGAATGGATGTTTGTATCTGTGTGTGCCTGTATGTCTGTGTCTATATGGGGTGACTGTAGCTCAGGTGGCAGAGCAGGTCAGCCACTAGTCAGAAGGTCGGTGGTTCGATCCCAGGCGGCCTCCTGGCTGCATGCCAAATATCCTTGGGCAAGATACCAACCACATGTTTGCCTACTGGTGGTGGTCAGAGGGCCCGGTGGCGCCAGTGTCTGGCAGCCTTGCCTCTGTCAGTGCGCCCAGGGCAGCTGTGGCTACAATGTAGCTTGCCATCGCCAGTGTGTGATTGGGTGAATGACTGAATGTAGTGTGAAGCGCTTTGGGGTCTTTAGGGACTAGAAAAAGCGCTATACAAATGCAGGCCATTTACCATTTTTACCATTTATATGTCAGGTTGGGTATCAGATGCCACCTCTCTAGGGACATCTCAGGCCCTCCAAGGTTTGGAGGCCTATCTCCCCCCACCACAACTTCCCCTGCCAGTGGCGGACATCGGTGCATTGGTGGTTCTTTGTGTCTTGGGATGGGCGTCCAGGTACACACCGGCTCACTCCTTGGCGGCCGCTCATCGGGGCCTGGAGCCTGGGGCTCACTTGGGCCACTTCGGAGGTGGGGTGCCCCCGGCCTCTCAGCCTGGGGCTCGGTCACTCTGGCACAGCTGGCTGCCGGCGGAGCTCACGGACACGTCACTGCAAATCCCCCTGGCTTCTGCTCCGCGGCTGCTGAGTGAGCCCTCATCTGGGACTCTCCTCAGCTCTTTCTGGGACAGTGGCGCAGCTGCCGCTCTGTTGGTCTTCCTTGGTCTCTTGTGTTCTGGGGGCCTCTGGATGTCTGGAGGTTTGATCTCCTCCATACCTGCTTCATGCCCTGGAGGACAGGGCTGTGGCCCCCCCACACCCTCTAGCAGATCATTACATGATGGAACCTTTAAAAAAAAACAAGCGCTTCCATGCTCACAGGTGTACACACGGGTGATCACACCCACAAACTACACCCTTTTTGGCTCCTACCTCAAAGCACACTGTGTTCTGTTGATCTTATGTGCTGAACAATAATGTTTAATATTTAGTATTTACTGTCATATTCCCATTTATCATTGTGATGTTGTTTATTCTATTACTCTTGTTCTCTTCTGCTTGTTTTCTTTTTCTTTCTCAACAGGTGATCCAGGTGATCAATATATGCATTTTTTTTCTCTTTTTTTTTCTGCCCGTTCTGTTGGTTTTTGTCTTTTGCCCTTCTCCCCTGTCCCTCTTCTCAGCTGTTTCTCTTTCCCTCTTTCTTTCTCCCCTTCTTTCCCCCAGTCAAGTCTGTCCCGTATTCAGCAAGTGAAAATAAAATAAACAATAAAAGGTGAATCAAATGGACCATTACGGAAAGGCTGGGATGGTCAATTTGGTAAAGTAATTCCATTGGGCATCTTTCTTTGCCTTTAGACAATAATTCTGATGGCAAAAGAGCCGAACGGGACAGGCAAAAAAAAAAAAAAAAAAAGACACAGCAGGTGGAAGGGGCGACAGTGCTGGAGCTTGATCTGAAGTGCCAGGATCTGGTTCGGACTCAGTATCCTTGCCAGATCACAGTGCTTAGATAGTCATTTTTAATTCGGCTTGCCCGTCAGTGAGTGCTTTGACTTGGGCCAGGAGAATCTGCAGGTTTTGTTCATGCGAGCCCAGAATGACACCCTGCTTGGTGAGAGCAGCCCGGGTGAGATCCGCTGAGTTCATGACTGGTCAGATCTAGGGATGGGTACCGGTATCTGGTGCCATGACGCCACCGGTTCTGACATAAACGGTAGTAACCAGACCGAAAAGCAGCGCACATTTTGGTGCTTTATTTCTGTGCTTTTTTTTTCCTAAGACGTCATACACTTTGGATTCTAGTCGATCATTTTACCTTTCCAAGGATAGTAGGCGGGCCCAGGTACGTACGTTCTTTTAGAGCAGAGCTACACATTAAAAATGCCCAAGGCGAAGCGGTCAAAAGTCTGGCTGTACTTCACAGCAAAAGATGCAAACTCCTCCTAAGACCCTAAATCTTCCACAGCATGCATTTGATATTTGGGTTGAATGTGACCTGATGTAAAAACAAAGAATTACCAGGGTTTTTTTGTTTTTTTTCACCTAATTTTTGTTTCTAAGAATAATAAGAGCCACGTATGAGGATATTCATTTAAAATTTCGATAGAACAGTAGCAGTATAATGTCCCCGTAAGTGGATATCAGGCCCTTGTAGAGCAAAATTGAGTATTTTGGTCTAAATAACCCAAAATGTGATGTCCACATATGTGGACGCCAGGTCGTAGGCGGTTAAGGTGATACTGTGCAAAGGAGGTAACACCTCGAATCTGACGATGAACCTGGCGACGCATAGCGTTTTTTTAAAAGCCGAGAAATGCACCGTATTTGATAGCTTACTGCAAGACCTCACATCGAGTACATCTACTGCGGGTGTGGTGCCTGTTATCGGACCTGGAGTTAGCAACATCTCCCAAGAACCCGAAGAGCAGAGTTCTGGCCCCTAGCCAGTGTAGCAGAAATGATGATGGATGATGATGTCCCGTTCTTCTCTGGGTGAGTAGCTTAATGTTGTTCATGTGTAATTTACGTTGAGTAGGCTAACCACATTATTAAATTAATGCACGTAAGGTGAACTAGCAAACACCATCGCAGTTACATGAGGCTGTCTTCTTGTTTGATGGCAGATACTCCCTTCACCCTGGACAAGAAGGATAAGATGACCAAAGAACAAGTGGGAAACAGCTAAACATGAGATGTTTTTGGACAAAGTTTGTGTTTTTCCCATTGTTTAAGCACTGCTTCCAGCCAAGAGTGATACCATATATGCCCTATAGCCGCAGAAAAGGCTAACACTGTTATCTTTTTTACAAAAAAACAGCTAAATATGAGAGGTTTTTGGACAAAGTTTGTGTTCTCCACTCTTTAAGCACTGGTTCAAGCACCGTTTAAGCACTGGCACAGTTTCAAAAGTACCAGTTTGGCACTGGTATCAGATAAAACCTAAATGATACCCTACCTAAATGATACCCATCCCTAGTCAGATCATGCTGTCACAGCTGAGCAGCTAAACATGGGAAAATGGACTCAGAACAGGCAAAAGCTTCAATTCTGTCACTTTAAAGTCATACAAAAAGGGAAGCCTGAGACTAGCTTAACTGTCCTACTACCAGTGGGATTCAGAGTTGGCACTGAGTTCACGGGGAAGTGGGGTCCATGAGTGAGTCTTGGAAAGAAACCTTGCAGCCACTGCAATGATGGAAAAGGTGTTAGGTGGTGACCCACTCATTGTTCCAGAGTGCAACAGGTGTAATGCAAACAGTCTTACTTTGGTTCAGCCGAAAACAAAGCGTGGAGCGGGTGGCAGGCAGGAGTAGAGTAGTGGATGAACTGTGAACCGATCCACCTCTGACCCATGATGAGACTTAAGAAAATCAGAAATCAGGGACGGATCAAGAATAAACAAATGAGGAACCCACATGCGTTCCTCCGAGCACAGTCAGCTCCACGTGCTTCTCAGGAAACATGGGAGGTTGATAATCTTAAGCCACTTCGAAGGGCGACAGGTTAGTGGCGGCGGATGTCAGGAGGCCGGATTGTGTGAGGCGAAGCAGCGGAGCACTGTCTCCAGTTCTTGGTTCAGCCATTCAGTCTGACTGTTTGTCTGGGGGTGATAACCTGAACTAAGATACGGTTTGGCTCCCAGGGCAGAGCAAAACGTGTTCCAGGCCTGGGCTGCTAACTGTGGACCCCTATCTGGAACGGTTTCCGCTAAAATGCCATGTAATTTAAAAATGTGGTTAATGAGCAGTTACGCATTTTCAGAGGCAGACCATGAAAGGGCGCAGATGACATCGCTCCTCGAGTGCCAGCTTCACTGCGAGCAGTTCCCGGTCGCCCATGTCATAATTTCTCTTAGCAGGTGACAACCGACGCGACAAAAAGGCGCATGAGTGAATTTTCACTGAGGGTCCACTCCTTGTTCCACACATTTTGTCAATGACGCGATCGCATGCCACATACAGTATGTAGATGACACCTGGATCAAAATCAAAACACAAGAAGTGGAATCCTTCACTGCGCACATGAACGCCGTGGACAAAAACATCAAGTTCACCAGGGAAGACACAAAGGATGACTGTTTGCCCTTCCTGGACTGCACTGTGCACATTGAAGAGAATGGCAACCTCAACATTGAAGTTTACCGGAAGCCCACACACACGGACCAGTACCTCCTCTTTGACTCCCATCACCCTCTGGAACACAAACTTGGAGTAATTAGGACCCTACACCACCGGGCAGAAAATGTTCCCTCTAAGCCTGAAGGGAAAAAGAAGGAACACACACATGTAAAGGAAGCACTTAAAACATGCGGTTATCCTAATTAGGTGTTTATAAAGTTAGCAAAGATGTACAGAAAAGAAGACCAGACACTAGTGAGGGAGGCTAAGAAAGACAGACGCAACAACATTGTCATCCTCTATGTAGCCGGTGTATCAGAGAAACTCAGGAGAGTTTTCGCCAAGCACGACATCCCAGTGCATTTCAGACCAAGCAACACACTCAGACAGAAACTGGTTCATCCCAAAGACAAAACTCCAAAACACAAACTTAACAATGTGGTGTATGCTGTACAGTGCAGCGAGGAATGCTCAGACCTCTACATTGGAGAGACCAAACAGCCACTTCACAAGCGCATGGCACAATATAGAAGAGCCACCTCCATGGGACAAGACTCAGCAGTTCATCTGCATCTGGAGGACAAAAGTCACTCTTTCGAGGATGCCAACATTTTGAACAGAGAGGACAGATGGTTTGAAAGAGGAGTGAAAGAAGCCATTTATGTCCATTGTGAGTGACCATCTTTGGCGGTGGTTTACGACATCAACTGTCTGCCATCTATAATCCAGTTTTGAGAACCCTTCCCATACGCCTTAATGCCCACTCACATCCTGGGCCATCTGACCTCAGGAAATCACATGATAGGGTGGGGCCAGGTTTCACAATAAGCTCACCCGAAACCCTGGCTGATTGGGACTCACACCCGCTTTCACACCTTGGCTCATGTGATTAGGTAGAGGATCATCAGGGGGTCCCACTAGGTTTAAATCTGGGACTCTCCACCATTTGACCCTTAGAACTGAGGAAGCTTCTCGGATGAGAGGTGAAACGTCTCCAAGCAACTCAAACAGTTGGTATTTTTGTTGACCTCAAAAAGGCCTTCGACACAATCAATCACTCAATTTTACTGGATAAATTGGAAAGATATGGTATTCGAGGGAAAGCTGGTAACTGGTTAAAAAGTTACCTAACAGGTCGGGAACAATATGTTAGCATAGGGCATTACCATTCAGAGAAACTTGGTATTACATGTGGTGTTCCCCAAGGGTCAGTGTTGGGACCAAAACTTTTCAATGTATACATAAATGATATTTTTGATGTTTCTCAAGTACTTAAACTCATACTGTTCGCAGATGACACCAACATATTTTTCAGTAGCGATGATTATACTGATCTTGTAATGACTGTAAACAGGGAGCTAAAATTAATAAAAAAATGGATGGACATAAATAAATTATCATTAAATATAAATAAAACTAAAGCAATGTTTTTTGGTAATTTAAAATATAATATAGAATTACCAATTATCATTGAAGGTGTACCAACTGATAATGTGAGTGAAAACAAATTTTTCGGAGTTATAATTGATAACAATATTTCATGGAAACCCCACGTCAGACACATAAAAACCAAAATTTCCAGAAGCCTCGCAGTTTTGAACAAAGTGAAACAATTCCTTGATAAAGATGCACTTCGTACTCTGTACTGTACCCTGGTTCTTCCATATCTTACATATTGTGTGGAAGTGTGGGGAAATACATATAAAAATACAACTAATCCATTAGTCACAGTACAGAAACGAGCACTGCGTATTATTCACAAGGCTGGTTATCTAGATCATACTCACAAATTCTTTCTTCAGGCAAAGTTACTTAAATTCCAGGATCTGGTTAATTACAATACATCCATAATTTTGTATAAAGCTTTTACTAAACTTTTACCGGCAAATTTACAAACTAGATTTGAAATTCAAGAAAAGGTTTATAATGTGAGAGGCTTTGGAGAATTCAAATTACCCAGAACTCGAACAACCCGTAAAGGCTTTTGTGTGTCTGTATGTGGTGTGAAAATCTGGAACAGTCTGAGTTTACAATTGAAACAATGCAAAAATATTCATAAATTTAAATTTCTCTACAAACAGTTGGTCTGGTCACAGTATACTCAATGATGGGTTTTAGTGTGCTCTGTAATGTCTGTCCTCTTACCATTGCTGGTATGGATTCCAAAATAAAAAATAAAAAATAAAGTGTGCGTATGTATGTACATATATGTACTTGTGTGTGTAGATATATATGTATGTATATGTATGTGTGTCTGTTACTTGTAGT
This sequence comes from Maylandia zebra, assembly GCF_041146795.1. Classification (NCBI taxonomy): domain Eukaryota; kingdom Metazoa; phylum Chordata; class Actinopteri; order Cichliformes; family Cichlidae; genus Maylandia; species Maylandia zebra. Next base: position 7,542,764 of record NC_135182.1, on the reverse strand, counting down.
TATTACTGCCTGTTACCTGTGGTAATGCAATTTATAATTTATATATTCTGTATTCAGTTATGAAGGCTCTAATTGTTGGTTGCGAGCTGCCGCTTAGATGCTTGTATCTGCCCGGGGCTGTTGATGGGTCTGTATGCAATGATGGGCGTAGCTGCGGGAAGTTTATTGGTTTTTTTTGTTGATGAGTGAGTATAGGGGTGGGATTTAATAAGTTTTCTTCGTCCCACTCCTTTTTCAGGCAAGTTTTGTTTTTTGTTTTGTGTATTTTATGTTCAATATAGGTATTTGTTGTGCCTGAAAATGAATAAATAAATGAATGAATGAAAATGAATGAAAAACAAGTCCAGACGCTTTTATTGTCAATCTCCTTAGACAACCCCTCTTAAATTAATCACCTGGGCATAGGAGGTTGGACCAGGGCATAGGACGCCAAGAAACCCACGAGGGACCCACGATGCTTCTGTTTGTGTGCAATTGTGTTGATCATGTTTCTGTAATTGGCTATTTGTTTATTTATGGGTGTGCTGGGAGGTGGGGATTCCGACCCGCATGTATTCGCATATATTATAGAGGCCACTAGTGCTGACCAAGCTGCCAGCTTTCTCTCTTCCCGTCTTTCAATGGCTGCTTCAATTTCAGCTTGACCCTCTAAACCGCAGGTAAGTAATCTGTCATGGTCCTGGGTCGGTGACCGAGCGCTTTAAGTTTATTATTATCATTTTTCTAGTTTATTCTGATTTTGTATTTGTTCTTAGGGTTTGAGTTGTGTGTTTCTATCATCCCTACCTGTGTCTCTCCTCTGTGTTCTGTTTGTGTCCCCAGTTGGTTGTGTAAAACAGTCTGTGTGTTTCCTGTTTTACTTTGTAGGTTTGTGTCATTATGTCCATTAGTTCCAGCTGTGTCCCCGCCAGTCTGCCATTTCCTAATTACCTGGTGTGTGTATTTATTAGAGATGGCACGATACCACTTTTTTATGTCCGATACCGATACCGTTATCATAAATTTGGATATCGGCCAATACCAATATGAATCCGATATTGTGTGTTTTTTAATCAATAAAACTGTTTTTTAAATATCTTGCTACTTTTTGCATAAGTTCATACTCAAGTTAAAAAAAACAAAACAAAAAAACACTAAAGCTATTCTGTTATACCTGTATGCAAAAAATGCACTGCACCCAAAATATTTCATAGTTCAGCAATACTGATCAATCTAATAAACTTAAACCTACTCCATCCTCCCTACTCTGGTATGTTAAAGAGTAAGCAACCTAACTAATAGGGCTCTAAAACTCCTAGCGAAAAAAAACAAACGAAAAAATAAGGAACCACCCCTCACGCTCCACCTCATGATGCTTATTCGACGTAATCAACTTTAATTTGATGCAGTGTGAAAAAAATGCACAGAAATAAATTATTTTTCAAGAATAATTAAATAGATTCAACATCTTTCTTCAACAGAACTGCAGACTGCACAGATGGTACCTTCCCAAAGGAAAAAGTACTATAGCTTACCAGGGTATATTAGACTTAATAGTTACTATATGCAGTAATGGACTTCTATTCATTTTACATCAGATTAAAACTTTGGGTGTCAGATTCACAGTTCTGTGATGGCAGTGTGGCTTCCCCAAAAACAGCATGCCCAACACCAGAAATTTTAGCTTTATTGTCAATACAAAACGTGGGCACGAGATTAACACCTTCAATATTAGTAGTCAGAGGCATGGAAAAGGCAGCTTCTTCACTGGCCCCCGAGAAAACAGACTGTGACGAGGTGCATGGGGGGGTGACAGAGGTAGCAGTACAGGTAAACTGAGTCTCCATCTCCGAGACATTTATTGTCCCTCCGAGCCCCTCGCCGTCAGTACATCCAGGGCAATTAAGTGGCAACAGAACGGCAGAATTAACTGTTGGGATCGGGTCTTCTTCCTCTGCCCACATCCTCGCCAGACCAGCGGCCGGAGACGAGAAGTCCTCGCGAGGGGGTGAAGGTGAGCGGCCGGTCTGAAGCAGGGCGACAGGTGGGAGCTCCTCCTCAGGAATGAGCCAAGGCTTCCAACGGAGCTCCTCCTCCCGATAAGCCCGTAACACCTGCTGACGCTCCTCGTCACCAAAATCTATGGACATGACATGAATTAAACATAACCACGCAGACATGACGTATGAACCAGGGAGACTTAGTACAGGGGGAGATGACATAAACAACTAAGGCACAAAACTGGGTCGCTCGACCCAGGACTCTGACAGAGATTTATATTAATTGCAATTGCTACCTCTACATTTATTTTTTAAAGTATATAATTAGCACAGCGTGGCCATGCAATGTTTTATATGTTTCTATTACTATTACTTATATTTTAACTTGTTACCTCTGAATTATTGAATCAGACCTAGATGACATGACATTTTCAGCAAAATTATAATTCAAATGCTCCTTTAACTATTGATTATTCTCATTAATTTTTGATCATTTTATATATTTTTCCATAGTATTACATTTGAATTTAACAGATCATTCTCTCACAGACAAATATTTGTGAAGTCATGATACATTTCTGAATGTATTTTTACAATCTAAATATGCATATGTACAAAAAATATATATTTAAAAAACAAGTAAATTGTGTTTTACTATATTTACAGTGATGTTATGTTATTTTATCTTTGACATGTAAAATCACAGTCTACTTATGTAAATTTAATGATATTCTAGAAAGACAGTACAAAACTGTAAAATATACAGTAAGATACTTTGACATTACTATTTTTTGGAACAGTGCACATCATATTTCAGTGGCCTCAGGTTCTTCAGCATCCTGAGACTCTGAGGTCAACTGACATAATTTCACCTGCTCAATACAAAGAAAATCTTGTTAAAAGCTACACAATTTGCACACCATCATCACTAAATTCTAAATTTTCTTTTCTAAAAACTACTACACACTAAGCGATTTGGACAAGATGATAAACAGACTCACATGCTCAAGATGATGTCTACTTTTCGTGAGCTCTCTTGTATTTCTAAGGTTAATGCACTTTCTGTTTGTGTGTGTGTGATTTTGTATATGTTTATTTTTGCAGTGTTTAAGACTCCTTCACAATTTTCCCACTTGAGCAGTCAGTTTTCTCTTCCCCAGGTTTGCTAACCCAAATTTTGATTTCCCACATTAAATAACAGCATTCCTCTGTGTTCTCACCTACTGCTCCCACTCCGTTGTCCTCTCTCACTTCAACAGTCCAAAACAGGCAGTTCTCTTTCAGAGACAGAATCCACTCTTGGGTTCGGTCTCCTCTGTGTACACATGGCTGCCGTTAATGTACAGGTTGTTCAGGTCACCGTTGCTCTGCTTGGAGCGGCCCATCAGGGAGAAAGGACCCAAAGACACCTTGCTGTCAGAGCTGCCGGTTCGTTTGTGTCCCAATTTGAGAGAGAGTTGACATTGAGATCAGATGAGTGGCTGCCACTCAGAGATGAATTCTTCTCAGGCAGCCTCCCCAGTGTGGACATGGACTGTGAGATGTTACGCTGCAAGTTGATTTTCGGGCAAAGAGCTTTTGAGCTTAGATTTCTTTTTCTCATCCATGTTATTGCTCTTTGGAACTGCATTCCTTGTCTTCAGCCAGAAGTGAGAGCTCGCTGGTGAGGTTTAATAACACATGGCGCTGTGAACAATTCAACCAGAAACTTGGCCTGAACGTTTCCAGTGATGTTAACCTATAACTTTCTTCCGACTGCTGCATGTGGAAAATTAATCCAGGTCTGCTTTGCACCTAAAAGTGACAAACGTAAACAACCCGCTTCTCTCTTTCCGGCCAGAAAAACCAATTTATGTCATGTATTCACATTCCTAAGTGTAACCGTGTTCTTCATTGCATTTATGTTATGTGGTCATATTAATTGAGTGTAAGCTGCTTCTTAATTGCATGTGTATTTTATATTCAGGTTTAATTCATGCCTCTTTGCACTGAGCTGTGGATTCAAACTATCTCACTTCTGATTCTTTCCAAAAATAATTTCACATGTAATAATTTGTGTATGTGTTTTCTATTCATTCACGTAATTGTTAGTTCATGTATTTATCTTTCTCTGTCTTTTTCTTTTCTTTCTTTTTTTTTGTGATGTGGTGGACAATCCTAAACCTCCATGAGTTCAGCCTCCATTTTTAATCCAATTATATCCTGTACTCTCTCACTTGGACTCGTCGGGGCTTGACCTCTCACTGGTCCCTGTCCCTCTTCTCACAGTGTCCTGTGTGGCCTTCAAATCTCCAGCAAAAATAGGCCCAACTCAGCTGTTTCTTCTTCTCTGTTTCTTCTCTGTTTATCTTTCAGTCTTTTCTTGTAGGTTAACTCCCAGCTTGGCAAATATCACATCCAGTGCCTTCAAACAGTCATGTCACTTGTCAAGTTTCCAGCTTGTGATTCAAAGCTCATGTTCCATCAGTGGTATTCATACATGCTGCTGCTTGACCCTTCAGTGTTATAGGTGAGTTGCACTGTCTTTTGCCTACTGTTAACTCTTCAAGTCCACAGTGTTCTGTCTGTCTTCTGTCTTCATCAGGAGATTGACTGTCCTTCAAGGTTCTTCTCGGGATAAGGACAGAATGAGAGGTCAAGCTGTAAAATGTTTAAGCCAAAGCCTGGCCTGTTTGTCGTCCCAATTCTGTTGATCTATCCTTTTGCCGCTGTACTCATATTTTGAGGTTGAGAAGAGTCCACCTGTATTGACACACTAAAACATGTAATTAATATCATTTTATTACTTTTTTAAAAGACATTCAGTCTCTAATTCTTCTGTTTTCATGTTGCAACGTCTCTCACCAGCTCACAAGATATATTTGTGAGCTGGTGAGCTACTTGCTGGTTTACATCTTGTTTGACACACACACACACACACACACACTCTCTTCTCTCAGACTTCCTCTTTTCCCTGCACTCTGCTATGAACCCACGTAGTGTTATTATTACTTACTGGTGATGGCCGGAGTGGCCGATGGCGCGATATGGCAGCCTTGCTTCTGTCAGTCTGCCCCAGGGCAGCTGTGGCTACAACTGTAGCTGCCTCCACCAGTGTGTGAATGTGAGAGTGAATGAATAGCGCTTTGAGGTTCTCGAAAAGCGCTATATAAATGCAATCCATTATTATTATTATTATTATTATAATTATTATTATTATTATTATTATTATTATTATTACTTATTTATTATTTGGTATAAATCACACAGAATCACTCAAATCCAGTACTCACAACATTCACACACTTACTCACTCACTCAAAATACGCTTTCCTAAGAGTATTTTATCAAACACGCTGTTTAGAATCAGAAAGAGGAAGTAGACAACACCCAGTAACTGCATACAGGGGGGCAAAAAAGTATTTAGTCAGCCACCGATTGTGCAAGTTCCCCCACTTAAAATGATGACAGAGGTCAGTAATTTGTACCAGAGGTACACTTCAACTGTGAGAGACAGAATGTGAAAAAAAAAATCCATGAATTCACATGGTAGGATTTGTAAAGAATTTATTCGTAAATTAGGGTGGAAAATAAGTATTTGGTCACCTCAAACAAGGAAAATCTCTGGCTCTCACAGACCTGTAACGTCTTCTGTAAGAAGCTTTTCTGTCCCCCACTCGTTACCTGTATGAATGGCACCTGTTTGAACTCATCATCTGTATAAAAGACACCTGTCCACAGCCTCAAACAGTCAGACGCCAAACTCCGCCATGGCCAAGACCAAAGAGCTTTCGAAGGACACCAGGAAAAGTATTGTAGACCTGCACCAGACTGGGAAGAGTGAATCTACAATAGGCAAGCAGCTTGGTGTGAAAAAATCAACTGTGGGAGCAATCATCAGAAAATGGAAGACATACAAGACCACTGATAATCTCCCTCGATCTGGGGCTCCACGCAAGATCTCATCCCGTGGGGTCAAAATGATCATGAGAACGGTGAGCAAAGATCCCAGAACCACACGGGGGGACCTGGTGAATGACCTGCAGAGAGCTGGGACCAAAGTAACAAAGGTCGCCATCAGTAACACACTACAACGGCAGGGAATCAAATCCCGCAGTGCCAGACGTGTTCCGCTGCTGAAGCCAGTGCATGTCCAGGCCCGTCTGAAGTTTGCCAGAGAGCACATGGATGATACAGCAGAGGATTGGGAGAATGTCATGTGGTCAAATGAAACCAAAGTAGAACTTTTTGGTATAAACTCAACTCGTCGTGTTTGGAGGAAGAAGAATACTGAGTTGCATCCCAAGAACACCATACCTACTGTGAAGCATGAGGGTGGAAACATCATGCTATGGGGCTGTTTTTCTGCCAAGGGGACAGGACGACTGATCCGTGTTAAGGACAGAATGAATGGGGCCATGTATCGTGAGATTTTGAGCCAAAACCTCCTTCCATCAGTGAGAACTTTGAAGACGAAACGAGGCTGTGTCTTCCAACATGACACTGATCCAAAACACACCGCCCGGGCAACAAAGGAGTGGCTCCGTAAGAAGCATTTGAAAGTCCTGGAGTGGCCTAGCCAGTCTCCAGACCTCAACCCCATAGAAAATCTGTGGCGGGAGTTGAAAGTCCGTGTTGCTCGGCGACAGCCCCAAAACATCACTGCTCTCGAGAAGATCTGCATGGAGGAATGGGCCAAAATACCAGCTACTGTGTGTGCAAACCTGGTAAAGACCTATAGTAAACGTTTGACCTCTGTTATTGCCAACAAAGGTTATGTTACAAAGTATTGAGTTGTATTTTTGTTATTGACCAAATACTTATTTTCCACCCTGATTTACGAATAAATTCTTTACAAATCCTACCATGTGGATTCATGGATTTTTTTTTCACATTCTGTCTCTCACAGTTGAAGTGTACCTCTGGTGCAAATTACTGACCTCTGTCATCATTTTAGGTGGGAGAACTTGCACAATCGGTGGCTGACTAAATACTTTTTTGCCCCACTGTATGTCCTCTTAAAAGAGAAGAGAAATAAACACATATGGGACAATTCTCCCCAAATTAGACAAAATATGACCATAAATATTTTTTTGTGTCTTTTTTAAGTCATGTTCTTCTCTACACACAACTCTTGGGCTCCAGGGCATAAAACTTTGGACTTATAAGCGTGATATAAGTCCTCACAGCACACCAAGCATGGAGACAATTCAACTTCAGTGCTTCAGAATTCTCCTCAAAATTCAGAAACTGTTTCTGTCATTTATCTGCCCAAGAACTTCATCAAATGGACATCTATGGGTCCAGTAATCTTCAGCACATGTATATCACTGCAGCCAGTGAAGATTTAAAAATAGTTTCTTGTCTCAGTCCACCCAACATTAACTTATCACATGGACCGCAGCCGATCCATCAATATCAACACAATTGTGTATCCACATGTACACAACTGATTCGTCACTTGTATCACAGCACATCTAGCAACATCATCAGAATTACTTCAACGAGGTAAGCATTGATTTTCCTTTCAAATCAACTTACCAATAAAACTCAAGACCACAAGTGACTCGATTCTCTGAAATGCTGAGTCACTTAGACACCTTGCCCAGTTCAAGGCGTCCTTTTGTCGGACTTCCACGTCCGAAATTACTCTTTTTACTGAACAAATAAGTGTATCCCAAAATGATAACCTATTTTTACACCAAGGTCCCAAGTCTTGGCAGATGGTCAGTCTGCAGTCCCGCACGCCCACGGCCCCTAGTGGACGTCTCCAATAGGGAGGGGGTCTGCACACCTGAACTTGACACTTATTAAACCATAAAATGACCAATAACCTATGATCCTGTGTTATCCTAAACACACATTGGTCTCTTTTCTCTTTAACCATGAAATACCACATTACCTTTAACTCAGTACTGTCATTCTCAAAGTTTCATTATCCTTACTTCAAAGCTTCTCATTGCTTCAAAGTTTCTCATTACTTCAATGCTTCTCATTACCTCATTCTCCAAGTTTCATTATCATTACTTCAAAGCTTCTCATTGCTTCAAAGTTTCTCATTACTTCAAAGCTTCTCATTACTTCATTCTCCAAGTTTCATTATCATTACTTCAAAGCTTTACTTTATTCTCAAGAATAAAGTAAAGCCACTACTGAGCCAATTTAATAGTTAAGATCATCAACTCAGCGAACAGATAATTTAGAATTCATCCAATATGCACAGATTTGCTTTTTCTCTCAACAGGTTTGTGCCTGCCTTTTTAGACCGGTCTTCTGTTCGCCTAATATCAGATCCACATTTGTTCTCTCTGTTGCAAGGAGAACCGGGCGGAAACACCAAATATTAAACCCAGATTCTTTTGTCCCCATGAAAGAACAGAGAAAACCGACTCATAGTGTGTTAAAACATTTATATTTCTTTTTATTCAATCATCTTCCGGAAGAGAGAGACCCCTGCACAGCCCAAACGCCAGTTGCAGGATCTCTAACATTAGAATCTAAGAATGTCTCACATATAGGTTTTATTTTGGTACTTTACACATCACAGTTTCAATACAACCATTGCTTATATGGCAAAGTTCCTCTTTTCTATCTGGCTTCCTGTCATGGTCCGGGTGAGTATGGGGTTTTTCCACTCCGCTGGGCTCCACCTTCAGGCAGAGACTCCAATCAGCTTCCACACTTGGTTCCAATCAAGTCACCAGCATATAAGACCAGCATTCACAACAGACCTCTGCCAGATCTTCTGCTAACTCATGACCCACCTGGCAGTCACACTTCCCAACCTAGACTACTCACATCTCTGCCTGGACGCTGGTTGTGTCATCTGGTTGCTTCCTTTCCATCATCGGACTACACCTGCCTGCCTCCCTGCCAAGTCCCTCACTCCAAGCATATTCTGGATCCTCTCTGGACACTCCTCACCCGGAACCCCCTGGACACCCCCTCCTCGCATGACACTTTAAACCTGCAACACTGACTGCGTACCTCCATCCAAGCCGCTGCCCCTTTTTTCCATTCCCCGGATCCATCCGTGAAATCTAGCACCTAGTCATAGCACTCAGAGTTTCATGTTCACAGTTTGGCCTCACAGTTCTCAGTTCATAGCTTCCACAGTTCATAGCATTCTCCGTTCATAGCATTCATACTTTCCTGCTTTGTAAGTTCACTAGGCACTGTAAATAAAGCACTGTGTTCACGCCCGTTTTGCCTCCCTCTGTGTCTGCATTTGAGTCCACACCCACAGCCTGGCCCTCTCGGCCGTAACACTTCCTGTATTTATTAATATACTGTACAGCTCTGCACTTCCTGTTTTCAGTCTGGCTGAGCACTTAGTTTATGAGTCAAAAGTGGCCTTGCTCTACAAACCTTCATTATTAAAGTACATAAAACAATATAATAAGAAAATAAGGATACTAAGGATATATTAATTACATGACAAAGGTTATGAAAAAAATATTTCTTTCTTCGTTGGAAAACTCAGTAATGTGAGGAAAAATATCTCTCCTTTTTTTCACATTCCTGTGGCAGCGTACTCGGTGCTTGCTCAGAAGTTTTTGGGTTTTTTTTCATATTTGTGTCACTTTTTACAGAATCCAACTCAAAGTAAGGTCAGTACTTCAACGCTTTAAAACCTGCACGCTCATACTCTCTCCCACTCTCGATATATTATCCATTGTTGATCTGCACAAAGCTGTTACCACAGATATTGCACACACTTATGTCATTGTCGTGCTTACATCACTCTCGCAAACAAAATCACGGTTTAGTAACGCAGTAATGCAGCATGCTTACGGGAAAGTAACAGTACTCTAATTACCTTTTTTGCAATAGTAATCCCTTACTTTACTAATTTCTTGAAAAAAGGAATCAGATTACTGCCCCTCTCTAAACATATTCAGTGTTATAAAATTAAGGTTGTGATTGAAGAGAAGCAGGTTAGAAAATGGTTTCGAAGCAAAGATGGTTTTATGTGGGTTTCATGTTTATAGAGTTATCTGACAGTAAAGCTACTTTTTCACAAGAGGCTGCCATAGCATCAGTTCCTGATGCAACACCACAGAGATTTGTTTCTCTTTGTGGGATCTTTCAGGTTCAAACCAGGGAACTTTCACTTAACAGCCAAAAGTATAAACCCCTTTGCTATGGAGGCACTCTGGCCAGATGTCAGACAATAAAACCAGGAATGTGTGTATATGGCAACAGTTTTATTGTGAATTCACTTGGACTGAAATGCAACTGATGTTAGCACAGAAACAAATAGACAGATGTGACACTACTTGCTTACGCTGAATGCATATTGGTTTCCCCACTGTATTGCAAATCTAAATGATCCAGTAGGTCATCAATTACTCTTATACAAAGTGTTTATTATATGCACAAGCATGATGCAGAAATATGAAGGTTAATGGTGAATCTGAAAAGGTGTGTCACACACCTGTAAAAGTTTACTACAAAGAAATTTACAGAGATCATTTCCGTCAAACCATAGGCAGCATAAAGGGAAACACAAGGCAGGCAATATCTAGTATATGTAGTATCTACTATGCAGTATCTATTAGTACTCTGGGCTATTTCACTTTATATTTTCTTGTACTTCCCCAGATATAATATACTAATTTGAAAAATGTTCTGCCTGAAAGTTGGAATGATTTGATTTGATTTGATATACCTTTATTAGTCCCACAAGGGGAAATTTCATAAGGCTGCCTACCTATTGCACGTAATGGCGGCGCCATCTTACCCTCCGACCATACATACATTACACAAAAAATCACATGGGGAAGACAGGTCAGAGAGGTATAACAATGGAAAATTCACAGCATGAGGAAAGATAAGGAGAAAAAAAATAACTGCCCCCAGACTGAGCTCCAACGGGGAGATCAGTTTGAGAACAGAAAAAAACACCTCTGCACATAGCACATGAAAGAAAGAATGATTTGATTATGTAGAAAGAAAAGTGTTTTGAACTGCACAAAACTGGTTAACAACCAAATTAATTCACCTTAGCATTAGGTTTTAATACAAGAAATGATTTTGGCCTGAGAAAGCAGTTTATTTAAGTGTTTAGAAATGTCCTTCATTTTGAGCCCATAAATGAACGGATTTAGCAGAGGCTGATAGAGCATTATTTGTAATGTCATTATTATGCGTGTGGTTTTTGGAAAATCTGATTTCACACGAGCTATGCTTATGTCATACACAAAAAACATAGAGTAACTGATTAAAACTAACATATGGGGTAAACAAGTCTCTGCAGTTTTCTTCCTAATTTCTTTACAACTTCGATGAGAAACAATAAATATTTTTGTGTATGTGTAAACTATGAAGAGCATAGGAAGTATTGCAAGATCAATTAGAAGGAACACACCAAAGATGGTAATTAATCTTGATCTTTCACACTGAAGAGTGTAAACTGCATTACTACAAAATATTCCTTTTATATTAGAGTCACACAGTTTAGCTTCAGCACTCGCTATTGCTTGGACTGCAATATGACAAGCAGGTACAAGCCAAGCCATGACCAGGAAAATACCCACAGTAGTTGTTCTCATGATAGTTTGATATTCCAGAGGTTTACATATAGCCACATATCTGTCATAGGCCATGGCAGCCAACAGAAGGAACTCTGAACAACCTAGAGTGTAAAACATAAAAAACTGAAAGAGACAGGCTGAATATGTTGTGACTTGGATTTCAGATAAAAAGTCAGTCAGAAGTTTTGGGTAAATAGTTGTGCTGTAAAGAACAGAGTTCAGTAGCAAAGCTGCAATGAAAATGTACATAGGCTCATGGAGGTTTTTATGAATCCAGATGAGATACAGAATAGTAGAATTAGTGCAGATTATTAGAATATATAATGTAAACATAACAAAAAAGAAAACATATCTGTACTTGTTAATCTCTGTGTACCAGTCCAGAGTTAGATAGGTAGCATTTGACTCTTCATCCATGAATTTTTCAAAGACAAAACATAAAACATACAGAACTTGTAAAGTAAAAATCCAAAACAACAACAAAAACAAAACTATACCAGTATTCACCCGCTCTTGTGTCTCCGGTTCATAAAAACTTCTAAACTTAAAATCTGTCTCTGAGCACCTTCGTCAACCAAACACACACAGTGTATCATGGGAGTCTCTTTAAGGTTTTTATCAGGTTGCCTCATCCTCAAGAGAGAAGGAGGTATGAAACATTATTGTTTAGTCTCTTGTAATTTAGGCTTTAGGAGTGTACAGTTAATCTCTCCTCTCTGTTCAGTGTGAACTGAATTGTTTGCCATACCTTATGTTTAATTTCAACACTGGAATTTCAGTAGTCAAGGAAGAATATATTGCTTGATCCCAGCTTGACAATGACTTGAGTTTACTTGATTTTATTCCTTTTTCCAAGAGGAGCCCTTCTCTTTGCTCTCTTATGCTCAGAACTAGTATATTGGCCTTTACAGCTAGTGTGGCCTTGCAAAGTACACTTGATCCTCAAAACATATTTCCCACTGCAAACTTTTACAATATGATGTATTCATTCAGGACACGCTTCCTGCCTTGTAATAATGCCACTGACCATATGAAATACTTTTTTTCATAATTGTCATTATACTGCTCTGACATGGGAAATTTAGTTTTTTCATCATAAAGGTGAAGTGCAGAATAAGTTTGATTTATAGAAATATTCAAAATATATACCGGGCTGTTGTTATGTACGTACTTGACCAGTGCCACAACTGAACATACTGCATCTGGAGCACTATAGACTTATGAAATTCAGCTACATTTTTGCATGCAGTATGCAGAGTTGCTTTGCAAAATTTTATTTGTCACACAGTATGACATTAGGTGAAATGCTTATTGCTGTGCAATGCCCAACCATTAAATGACAGTAAGAATTGACAGTAATTTACAGATTACTCCAAAATTTACAGATTTAACTTTTTAAGTTTGCAGTTTACATTCTTATGTAAATTGTTATGTAATTATGTAATTATTAATAAAAAGACATTATAAATTATAAGAAGTGTGCAAAAAGAAAAACCAGAGTGCGTGTGGAGATGAGATGTGTGTGTCCAGGCCTAAAGTGATGTGATGTGTGTGGGAGAGTTCAATCCTACACCTGGTTCAGGGCCCGAATACCCTGGGGGAAGAAGCTCCTCCTCATTCTCTCTGTTTTGGCCTTAAGGGAGCAGAAGCGCTTCCCAGACCTCAACAATGAGAGGAGTTGATTGTTGGGATGGGAGAGGTCCATCATAATCTTCCTGGCTTTGGTCTTGCACCACTTGGTGTAGATGGACTTGAGGTCAGGAAGCTCTGATCGAATGATGCGTTTGGCTGAGCGCACCACTCTTTGCAGATCTCGTCTGTCCTGCTTGGTGCTGTTCCCAAACCAGGTGCAGATTATTCCCGTCAGCATGCTCTCAATGGTGCAGGAGTAAAAGTTTTTAAGTACCCTCAGTGGCAGATGGAAGTCTCTAAGTCTTCTGAGGAAGAAGATATGCTGGCGGGCTTTCTTAACCAGGGTGTTAATGTAGCAGGACCATGACAGGTCCTGAGACCTGTGGACACACAGGTACCGGAAACTGTCCACGCTCGCCACTGGTGTGCCATTGATGTTCAGAGGCTCATAATTCCTCACATTTTTGTAGTGAAGTCCACAATCAGCTCCTTAGTCTTCCTGATGTTAAGGAGGAGGTTTTTCTCCTGGCACCAGGTCTCCAGGTTCCTAATCTCCTCCAGGTAGGCCTTATCGATGTTGTCAGAGATAAGGCCCACAACAACAATGTCATCAGCAAAACTTGACAATGGAGGTGGTGTCTGATGTGGCTACACAATCATAAGTGTACAATGAGTACAGTAGGGGGCTTAAAACACAGTGCAGAGTGAGATGGAGAGGGAGACTTGTTTTCCCACCCTCACTGATTGGGGTCTGTCTGTGAGGAAGTTGAGGATCCACTGACAAAGTGGTGTGCTGAGTAGAACCCTTAACTTTATGAAAAGCTTTGAGGGAATTATTGTGTTGAATTTTGAACTGTAGTCCAAAAACATCCTCTGCCAGTGTCCAGGTGACTCAGGGATTTGTGAAGCAGGTGAGCTATGGCATTGTCTGTGGAATGATTAGTCCGGTATGCAAACTGAAGTGGGTCAATGGTGGCAGGAAGTGAAGAAGTCTTTCAAAACACTTCATCACAATTGAGGCCAGTGCTACTGGACGGTAATAGTGTGGCAAGCGGGCTGTTGTTTCTTTGGGACAGGGACCACTCCTTTGGCCAGGGAGACGTTGAAGATCTCTGTGAACACCAGTGCTAGCTGGTCAGCGCAGGTTCTCAGGACCCGACCAGGGATTGCATCTGGTCCTGCTGCCTTCCTGGTGTTCACCCTCCTGAAAGCTTTCCTCACGGCATGCTCTGTGATGATGAAGACGTTGTCTTCACTGGTGCACTCTGTGCGCTCGCAGCCACTTGTTGTTTTAATTGCTGCAGCATAGAAGCGAGCATAAAACGTGTTCTGCTCAACAGCTGGTAAAGCGTCGGCATTCTTCATTGGAGAAGCTGGATGTTTGTAGTCCGTTATTGTCTGTAGTCTCTTCCACGGGCTCCTAGAGTTGCACTGTTGTAGCTGTGACTCTAGTTTCCCCCCCTTGCTCTGCTTGGCCTCTCTGACCAAGCTCTGACCAAGACGCAGCCTTGTATTGGTTCATATTACTGGCGACGAGCCCTTTATTGTAGGCAGTGGTGCGCAATCTCAGAGCATCGCAGATGTTTTTATCCACTCACAGCTTCTTGTTCGGATGATAGTTCTTTCTACTGTGTCATCCGCTAATTTCCCAATAAATCCCACAATCCATAAAAATGTTGATGTCATCTCTCCCCCAAACCTTAAGAACTGCGGACTCAGTAGTTGTTTTTAAACAACAACTCAAAACTCACCTTTTTAAAACTGCTTCTGATTCATTTTTGTATGTTTTATGTTGTCTGTTTTACCTTTTATTATTTATCTTATGTGCAGCACTTTGTTACTCTGTCTAGAAAGGTACTATACAAATACAATTGTATTTTTTTAATCATTATTGTTATTATTATCAGAGCTGCGCCGAAACATATCCCAGTCTGAATCATCCAGTGCGTCCTGCAGCGTGGTCATTGAGTGGGCCCTCCAGTGTGTGACCTCCCTCCTGATTGGTGCTTGCTTCTTTAGCCTTCGTTTGTAAGCAGGCATAAGGAAGATGGCCGCATGGTCCAATTTTCCAAATGCTGACAGAGGCTGAACCTTGTAGCAGTCCTTGAATGGGGTGTAGCAGTGGTCTAATGTCCTAGTGACCCTGGTGGGGCAGGTGATGTGCTGGTGAAGGTTTTGAAATGTCTGTTTGAGATTTACTTTGTTAAAATCTCCCATAACAATGAGTGTGGCGTACTGGTGAAGTGCTTGTTGTTGTGTGAGGGCCTCATGTAGCTCACATAAGGCAGTGTCCAAGTCTGCGTGAGGCAGAAAATAAACAGTGCAGGCAATGAGCACAGTGAATTCTATGGAGATAGAAACGGCGACATTTAATGATCAAAAGTTCCAGATTGGGTAAGCAAGAGCGCGTGAGTGGAGAGATGTTCGTGCTGTCGCACCATCTGTTGTTCACCATGAAACACACTCCACCACCTCTTTTCTTCCCCCACTCCATTGTCCTGTCCATGCTGTAAACTGAAAAGAATCAGAATCAGAAAGACTTTATGTATGTCAATTGCCCCTTGGGGATAAATAAAGTCTTTCTGATTCTGAGAACCCCGCTGGCTGCACAGCATAGTCTGGTATCGCTGGGTTCAGCCGTGTCTCGCTGAAGCAGAGGTTGCAATCCCGAATGTCTCTCTGGAACTTAATTCTGGCTCTGAGGTCATCAAGCTTGTTCTCGATGGATTGAACATTGGCTAGCAGGATACTGGGTATGGGTGCACGGCAATGTGCCGTCTAAGCTGCGTGCGTGCGCAATTGCGCCCTGCTGGCACGGTCTTTGCACACAGAAAAGCTGCGTTGCGCACAAAAAAAAATCTAACCTGAATTGAAATTATAATTAATACTTTAACAATTCTGTTTTGCAGTGTTAGTCAGTGAGTGACTGGCTGCTCTCGTATGGGATTAGAACAATGCCACCTTATCCCATAGTCCAGCCAATCACGCGATTCACATTCGTATATATGCAGCTAATCAATGTCGTTGACAGACTATGACAGCGTCCTTATGTGCCGACACCGGTGTTTTAACTAGCAATGCGGCGTGGCAGATGTGGAGTGAAGCCACGTTAATGACAACGTGTACAACCATTGGAGATGTGAGCAGGACAGATGGAACAATTGACGGAAAAAGTGTGGACTTTATACCAGTTTTTAAATTGTGCTGATAGGCCACGTAAAACCAGAGTTATGATAAAAATATATGCAATGTTTGGTTTTCTTCCTGAATACTATCGTTGTTTATATTTACTGCGGGAAGAAACGCTTGGAAGCACTCTCTGCCTGTGAGCAAAAACAAAACCAAAAAACCCCCACCCTTTCCTATTGGTCGAAAAATGTACCATGTCGACCAATCAAAAACTGATATGGCAACATGGCATTTAGTTGTTATGAAGGGGGGAAGTTTTAGGAGTGACGGCGGTGTTTAATCCAAGATGGCGCCAGTGTGTACGGCAAGCCGTCTTTGGGTCCGTCTTCCCGTTTCCGCTGTGGTGTGCCCCAGGGCTCGGTACTGGGTCCTGTGTTGTTTTCTCTGTATATGTTGCCCTTGAGCTCCATTTTTGAAAAACACAATGTTTCTTTTCACTGTTATGCTGATGATATTCAAATCTACCTTCACCTGACTGGGGATGCTTTATCCTCACCACATCCTCTGTTTGACTGTCTGAGTGATGTCAAGGACTGGTTATCACGTAACTTTCTTACTTTAAATGGAAAGAAGACAGAAATTATTGTTTTTGACCGAAATATGCCTCTGGGACAATTGACTGGCACATTTGGGCCTGTTGCTAACTACCTTACTGATACTGCCAGGAATCTTGGAGTTTTCATGGATAGTTCCTTCAAACTTGACAAACAGGTCTCTACTGTGGTAAAAACTAGCTTTCATCAACTACGCCGAATCTCTAAGGCTAAACCCTACATACCACACAAAGATATGGAGAAACTCATTCATGCTTTCATTACGTCAAGACTGGACTATTGTAACTCACTCTACTTGGGTCTACAATCTTCTCTTCTGCAGCGTCTGCAGCTGGTCCAGAATGCCGCAGCACGTCTCTTGACCGGCACTAGAAAGTTTGACTCTATCACCCCTGTTCTGAAAAATTTACACTGGCTTCCTATCAAATATCGAATTGATTTTAAAATTCTATTGTTTACTTATAAAATTTTAAACAATATGGCACCTGACTACTTAGCTGATCTCCTCTGTCTGTACAGCCCTCAGAGAGCACTAAGATCATCGGGCCAACTGCTCTCGGTGCAACCTAGGTCTCGGCTGAAGACCAGAGGAGACCGTGCCTTTGCCGTTGCTGCACCCAGGCTATGGAATACTCTCCCGCTTCATATTCGCGCGTCAGATTCCATTCAGTCTTTTAAATCACATTTAAAAACGTATTTGTTTGATCTGGCATTTAAGGCGAATTAGGGTAATTTACATCTGGCTCTGTATTTAGATTATGTAATTATCTTATATTTTATATATTTGTAATTTATATTTTAGTGTGATTTTATTTGTACTGCGATTTTACTGGAAAGCACTTTGGTGTACTTCGGTCTTAAAAATGTGCTATATAAATAAATTTTGATTGATTTGATTGATTGATTGATTGTTTTGAGATGTGAGAGATTTGCGATGTTTAGCGCAAATCTTGTGTAGTTAGTGTGTAGTTTAGTCAATAGATTTGTTGTGTGTGTCAGAACAATGATGTGACTACTGAATGTTACAGCTGTTACAGGAGTGATGCATCTCCTGTTGTCAGGCCTGCAGGTATCAGGCTGTTGTTCTCCTTTATCTCATAGTGGACAGAAATTATTTTTTGGAGTGGCACAAATAATTTGTGTTGCATCAAATTTGATGCAGAGCACCTGATTGTTCTGTAAATAGTTAGACATTTTTATTTAAAAAAAAATGCCTTGGCTGCATTTTTAGGTAAATAGCTGCAAAAAACTTTGATGTTTGCATAACTCAGTTACTTTTTTGAAGAAGTAACTATATAATTAATTGCCCAAAACTGGTCAATATATACTGTATTTTGCAGACAGAGAGTTACAGGACTCTCTCCCAGACCACAGACTCATACTCATAATACAAGTCAGAGCTTTATTAAAAAAAAAGAAAAAAAAAGACAGAAAGTTATTTTTACTTCCAATAGTGTTAACATACTACACAGGTCATGAACAAGATTTGTTTAAATTTTCATTGTAAGTGGGCTAAAGCAGTTAATTAAAAGTAGTCTAAGATAAATGTAAATGCTGTAATTTGATTATTTTAATAAACCATGTAACTTGGATGGATTCGATGCTGGCGCGACCACAGTGCACGGGTCTGCTGTTGCTCACAGTGGTCCAAGGGACCGCTCAGGGAGTTTGTGTGTTCGCTCAGACAGATGAAAAATTAGAGGGAACATTGGTGCACGGTGTGCGCGAGCCCATAGCCTGTTCCTGATGCTGGCTCGTTTCCCTCGAGGCCTTCACTTGGAGTCGCGTCCTTTGTTCTCCCTCGGGATCTCCCTTGGCCAGGTTGGCTCCGGAGTTAAACACAATGAAATGTGTTTATATTGTAAACCAATAGAAACCAGAGTGTCTCTACTGTAACAAATTTGTGTGTTTTTCACAATGCCCATGCAAGATTATGGCAGATAGAGCAAAAAGAAACGAAAATCAGGAAAAAGTGGAAAGTTTGGTCAGAGCATCCAGCACGGCAGCTGACCTCACCGGCCCCATCTTGATATAAATATCAATCTGGTCAACTTTAGTTTGTATGAGAACTGTTGCATGCATGTCAGTCTATTAACCATAACTCACATAAATGTACAAGTACGTCATGTTGATATCTTTATGACCATGTTATATATAATATTCTAGTATTAGGAGGGAGATGATGTATGATCAGTGAAGAGTATCATGGCACTGGATCTGTGACCCAGTGTTCATGTGTTTTTGAGTTTTGTCAATATTCCATAGTTTAGTGTCAGTCATGGTTTTGGTTATGGTTATAGTTTTGTGCTTATGTTATAGTTTTTATTCTTTAGTTTTCTGTCTCTGTGTCTTCCCTGTGTTTCTCATTTTCATGTCTCCATGTTCCATGTGCCCTCTTTGTCTCTCCAAGTCAGTGATGCGACCATGTTTGTATCTCACCCCTGTGCCAAGCATTAGGCTCGTGTGTCTTCATCCTTGCCTTGTATTTGTCATGCTCCCTGTTTTATTTTGACCGACCTTGTCCTGTTTTCAGTGTACTTAGTTTTGCTAAGGAGGCATCCTCCTTTGTCTTGTAATGTCAGATTTGTCCCAGCTGTGTTCCTACCTGTTCCCCATCCTTTTGTTACTTTGTGTATTTAAGTCCTCAGCCACGTGGAGTAACCAGCTGCATAATTATTTTTTGTATTCAGCCATTTGTAGGTTGATAATTACTCAATCAAAAGATCAATAGATATGACTACAGAAAAACTCAAGGTGTTCTTGCTCTTAGACGACAGTGCTAATCACCACGCCACCATGCTGCCCGAGCACCTAGCAGTCTATATTTCATGGATATTATATAGTTTTTAAAAAATTACATCTGAATATTTCATAGTTTTAACCTGCCCCAAACCTAAATAAAAAAGCAGTTGTGTAAGAAGAAGAAAAAATAGTACCCCCACACACAGTCTCACTTACCACAAAATTTTGGTCCAACCAGCCTTCATCAGATACTTTACTGAAGAATATTTACAGAACCAATCACACACATTGATATCTCTATCTATATAGCTCCCCCTCTCTCTCAATATATATGTGTATATATATATATATATACAGTATATATTAGGGGTGCAACGATATTCGTATCGATATTGAACCGTTCGATACAGTGCTTTCGGTATCGAACAATACAACATTTGTAATTTATTTTATCAACTTTCCTTCTGATGATGCTGTCTGTGTGGAGCGCTCAGTGAATCTGCGTTCGACTACTCCGCCTAGGCTGCACTGTCGAGCGCAGATCCACTGAGTGCTCCACACAGACAGCATAGTCAGAAGGAAGAGCGCAGGGCACCTCCCCCACCCTCATTCAGATCTGGCGTTTGGAATTATTTTGGTTTTCATGTGACGTATGACCCTGAAGGTAAGCGAGTAATGGACTAAAGTAAAACAGTATGTTGGATGTGCCATGCAATGCTCAATTACACGGGTGGGAACTAGTGTGTTAGCGCAGTTAGCTCGTTAACGTGTTAGCCGTCCAGCCCCATGCACGGGGCGATCGGCGGTAGCTCGTTAACGGAGATTTGCCGTGTTGTGGCGTTAAGGTCATTTCAACGAGATTAACCTGAAAGCACTAGTGGGAACACAACGAATATGACTGCACATTTACGCCGACATCATCCTAGTGCAAAGACAAAAACAACAAGCATGCTACTAACTTTAGCCGAGTCATTTAGACAGCTGTTAGCACATGATTCTCCTTATGCTGCTGAGAATATAGCCCAGAAGAAGCGGATAGTATAGCTTTTATTTTGGAAAGAGACATTTCTCTGTAATAAACTCTCTTTTCCAAAGATGAGTGATTCCTCAATCAGATACAGGGCTCGCAATATCGCTAGCCCAACGTCCCGGAGCTAGCGATTTTTTTCAGTCGGGCTACCAAAATCTTTCTCTTCCCTGCCCGTCGGGCTATTGTAGGAAAAATATATGTCAATGCTTTTGCATTCTTTCAGAAATGTAGCTGGGTAATTATGTCATTGGCATCGGTGAGCCACTGTCAATATGTGACATATTGAAATCGCGTTTGAATTTGCGCTTGTTTTTTTGCTTTCACTTTGCAATCGTGCGAACTGTGTATAGAGAGCGACAGCACTGATCTGTGAGTGATGATAATTTGCGCACCAATTCCTCTGACATCGTCTTATTAATCGTTAGCTTACTATGCAAACATGACAAGTGAAATCTCCCGCAGCTTAAACATGTGAGAGGTTGATCGCGCAGAGAATCGCTGAGCTTATGTGAGTGAGTGTGTAAAAGCATTTCAGTTCTGCTGAGCCAAACAAGACAGGTCAGGGTGAAGAAGTGACAGCCAAAGAAAAGCTTACCACAAAACGGAGAAGTTATGACAAATCAGACTATAAGGCAAAAAGAAAGTGCAACTTTATGGTTTCATGGACAAAATAATTTCTGTGGCTGCAATATGACGAGCTAAATAACCAGGGCTGCACATAAGTGGTCCGCAGGTGCGCATTCGCTGTCAAAATAAAAAACACGCACAAGGGTTAGGGTTAAATTTAAAAACTGTACTTTTGAGTTAAAATATATATTTATAATTTTAATAAATGACAAATTAAAAAGGCATGAACATTTTTTTTGTATCGAAAAAATATCGAACCGTCACACCAAAGTATCGAACCGAACCGAACCGTGAATTTTGTGTATCGTTGCACCCCTAATATATATATATATATATATATATATATATATATATATATATATATATATATATATATATATAAAAACACCCAGCACGCCCCTGCGGGCGGTTTATCCTTCAAGCTCGGGTCCTCTACCAGAGGCCTGGGAGCTTGAGGGTCCTGCGCAGTATCTTAGCTGTTCCCAGGACTGCGCTCTTCTGGACAGAGATCTCCGATGTTGTTCCCGGGATCTGCTGGAGCCACTCGCCTAGCTTGGGAGTCACCGCACCTAGTGCTCCGATTACCACGGGGACCACCGTTACCTTCACCCTCCACATCCTCTCGAGCTCTTCTCTGAGCCCTTGGTATTTCTCCAGCTTCTCGTGTTCCTTCTTCCTGATATTGCTGTCATTCGGAACCGCTACATCGATCACTACGGCCGTCTTCTTCTGTTTGTCTACCACCACTATGTCCGGTTGGTTAGCCACCACCATTTTGTCCGTCTGTATCTGGAAGTCCCACAGGATCTTAGCTCGGTTATTCTCCACCACCCTTGGGGGCATCTCCCATTTTGACCTCGGGACTTCCAGGTTATACTCGGCACAGATGTTGCTGTACACTATGCCGGCCACTTGGTTATGGCGTTCCATGTATGCCTTGCCTGCTAGCATCTTGCACCCTGCTGTTATGTGCTGGATTGTCTCTGGGGCATCTTTACACAGCCTGCACCTGGGGTCTTGCCTGGTGTGATAGACCCCAGCCTCTATGGATCTTGTGCTCAGAGCTTGTTCTTGTGCTGCCATGATTAGTGCCTCTGTGCTGTCTTTCAGTCCAGCTTTGTCCAGCCACTGGTAGGATTTCTGTATATCAGCCACCTCCTCTATCTGCCGGTGGTACATACCGTTGCGGGGCTCTGTCCTTCCATGATGGTTCCTCGTCTCCCTCCTCTTTCTTGGGTTTCTGCTGCCTGAGGTATTCACTGAGCACTCGGTCAGTTGGGGCCATCTTCCCAATGTATTCTTGGATGTTCGTTGTCTCATCCTGGACTGTGGTGCTGACACTCACCAGTCCCCGGCCCCCTTCCTTCCGCTTAGCGTACAGCCTCAGGGTGCTGGACTTGGGGTGAAACCCTCCATGCATGGTAAGGAGCTTTCTTGTCTTTATGTCAGTGGCTTCTATCTCCTCCTTTGGCCAGCCTATTACCCCAGCAGGGTACCTGATCACGGGCAGGGCGTACGTGTTGATGGCCCGGATCTTGTTCTTACCATTCAGCTGACTCCTCAGGACTTGCCTGACCCTCTGCAGGTACTTGGTGGTTGCAGCTTTTGTCCATGACGCTCTTACCATCAGTGTCATGCTTCCCATGAAAACCAAGATAGTACCAAACGCCAGCTCTGAATGAGGGTGGGGGAGGTTCAATTTTGGGTAGCGTTGAGGCAGTTGCCATGTTGCAACGAGCTTAGCTTCTGTCTTGCTAGCTTGCGCTGCGCTCAGTGGATCTGCACTCCACAGTGCAGCCTAGGCTGAGTAGTCGAACGCAGATCCACTGAGCGCTCAACACAGACAGCATCGTCAGAAGAAAAGTTGATAAAATAAATAAACAATTTTGTATTGTTCGATACATATGCATACCGAACTGAAAGCACTGTATCAAACGGTTCAATATTGATGCGAGTATTGTTGCACCCCTAATAAATATATATATATATATATAGAGCAGCTGGATAGCGTAGTGGTTAGACTACACGCCTTTGGAACGGAGGATCGCAAGTTCGATTCCTGCCTGGGGCGTCTGTATCCAGTAAGGGTCCTAAGGCTAGACCCCCTATGCTAAGCAAGCCTACCGCAGACATGAGCGAGACAGATAAATATGAAGGCATGCCGGCTCGGACGTCGCCCGGATCAACAAGGTCCGCGTCAGGTGTTGAGGAACCAGGGCACCCTGACGAAAAGTGGGCTACTGGAACAAGAAGGCATCGGTGGGCAAGAGACGAAAACAGGGCGTTGTTGGAATGCTACTATGCAAGTAACCCCGGCGGAAGGGGCTACATGAATAGGATGAGGGACCTATGGATTCTTCGATACCCAACATCCACAATGACGGCGAAACAACTAGTAGCTCAGTGTTCCAACATTCGAAAGAAGGGACTGCTCTCACAGCTAGAGATTGACGAGGTACAACACAAATGCTACGGCAAGGAGGAGTCAGGACGCCAGGTCAGGGGGGAGATATCATCACCCCCACCCGAGATTGGGTACATAGCCCCAAGTGCGATAGGAGAAGGATCGTTGAGTGCGAGAGGAACTGACCTGAAAAATAGGATCATGGCCAAGCTTGAAACCTGGATCCCGCGTAGCCGGTTACCAAGATTACGTGAAGTTCCCTCAGAAGGTCTGCTAGATGATGTTAATGCAGCACTATGGGCAATACCTACAACCACGATTACCGACACTAACAAGCTGATCTACAATACGGCAACAGTGCTTGGCTACAAGTTGAACAGCGACAAGGGGCAGTACCCTTCATGGAGAAGGAGGCTAGAGGGCAAGATCAAAGTAGCACGGAGGGAGGTTAGCCAACTAACGGAGTTGCAGAAAGGTGCGACAAAGAAGGTGCATAAGAAATACAGCAAGCTGTCCATACCTGAGGCCTTGGAAACTGCCAAGCAAAGACTCACAGCCTTGGCCAGCTGCTTGAGGAGGTACACCAGAGAGATAGAAGGCAGGAGAATAAACCAGCTGTTCTCCACAGAACCAGCAAAGGTGTACTCTCAGTGGCAAGGGAACAATAAGAGAACAGCACCACCAAGGCTGGAGACGGAGCAATACTGGAAGAGCATATGGGAGAAGGATGCAACCCATAACGGCAATGCTCAGTGGCTAGAGGATCTGAGGGCTGACCACAGCGACCTCCCTGAACAGGGTCCAGTAACCATCACAGTGGCAGATATCCAAGAAAGGGTCTCCAGTATGAAGAGTTGGACAGCACCAGGGCCCGACATGGTTCACACCTACTGGCTGAAGAAGCTGACTGCACTCCACGAGCGTCTGGCAGCACAAATGAACCAGCTGCTAGTTAACGAGAGACACCCGGAATGGCTAACTGAAGGCCGGACGGTCCTGATCCCCAAGGACCCCAAGAAGGGACCGGTCCCCTCCAACTACCGACCAATAACCTGCCTTAGTACTACATGGAAGCTCCTGTCAGGCATCATATCGGCTAAGATGAACAGGCACATGGGTCAATACATGAGCGGGACACAGAAAGGAATTGGCAAGAATACCAGAGGCGCAAAACACCAGCTACTGGTAGACAGAACAATCAGCCGAGACTGCAAGACCAGACTGACCAACCTGTGCACTGCCTGGATTGATTACAAGAAGGCCTATGACTCAATGCCCCACAGCTGGATACTGGAATGCCTAGAATTGTACAAGATCAATGGGACCCTAAGAGCCTTCATCAGGAACTCAATGGGGATGTGGCGTACAACACTAGAGGCCAACTCCAAGCCCATAGCACAAGTCACCATCAAGTGCGGGATCTACCAAGGAGATGCTCTGTCCCCACTGCTGTTCTGCATAGGCCTGAACCCCCTCAGTGAGATCATTAACAAGACTGGCTACGGATATCGACTACAGAACGGAGCAGTTGTCAGCCACCTCCTGTACATGGATGACATCAAGCTGTATGCCAAGAGTGAACGAGACATCGATTCACTGATCCACACTACCAGGCTATACAGCAATGACATTGGAATGTCGTTCGGACTGGAGAAGTGTAGTCGGATGGTAACAAAGAGAGGGAAGGTAGTCAGAACTGAGGGGATTGAACTACCAGAAGGCAACATTGCAGACATAGAGGACAGTTACAAGTACTTGGGGATCCAACAGGCGAATGGGAACCATGAAGAGGCCGCTAGAAAAGCTGCAACCACCAAGTACCTGCAGAGGGTCAGGCAAGTCCTGAGGAGTCAGCAGAATGGTAAGAACAAGATCCGGGCCATCAACACGTACGCCCTGCCCGTGATCAGGTACCCTGCTGGGGTAATAGGCTGGCCAAAGGAGGAGATAGAAGCCACTGACATAAAGACAAGAAAGCTCCTTACCATGCATGGAGGGTTTCACCCCAAATCCAGCACCCTGAGGCTGTACGCTAAGCGGAAGGAAGGGGGCCGGGGACTGGTGAGTGTCAGCACCACAGTCCAGGATGAGACAACCAGAGGTGTGGACTCGAGTCACATGACTTGGACTCGAGTCAGACTCGAGTCATTAATTTTATGACTTTAGACTTGACTTGAAAAAATGTTCTAAGACTTGTGACTTGACTTGGACTTTTACACCAATGACTTGGGACTTGAATTGGACTTGAACCGGTTTACTTGAAAAGACTTGATATTTTACCCCAAATATAAAATTTAACATGCATATTATATAGAGATTGAAAATGTGACGTCATTCACGGGTAGAACCGCAAAGGATTCTGGGAACTCGTGGCAAGCGGTACTAGCGCACGCAGGCTTTCAATTAAAATCAGTTATACAGCGATAAAAAGAAACACAAAAATGTCAAGAAGCCGTTGTATTATTAACTGCAATAGCCGGTCGCATGACAGCCACGGGAAGCCGACGGGTAAAGAGATCGGTTGTTATCGGATTATGTCGTTGAAGAGAAATTGTTCAGCCATGTTTCCGAAGTAACAAAGACGCGACGGATGGCCTGGATCGCAGCCATTCAAAGATCAAATATAACGTCCCAGAACCCTCCAGCTCACAGGTTAGTCTGCTCCAAGCATTTACACGAAGGTCAGTGTTTTTTAGTAGTTAATACGTCATTTTCATAACATAATTAGTGATATAGGTTACAAGCAAGTCTGGCGCTGAACAGAAATTGTCGCGCTATGCTCCTTTATTTATTGTGCATAAATAGTGAATTGTCCTGACACAATATTGCGTTTCGCTTCTGTTATTATGGTACATTGACAAAAACATATAATTTTATTCACAGGGTAAAACAGGTTTTTTGTATCACTAATTGCCCAGTACGATTACAGCATACAGTATTATTGTCACTGCTACATTTCTGTGATGGGTACCAGAAATTATTTCCACTGCTAATTAATTACCGTTAAGCTCAAAGGTTATATTAATAAACGGTTAACGAATGTGTATTTATGAAGACGATTTGTGAGACTGGTAAACTTATGATACGTACGATGGTCTTTCGTTCTACACGGTGCATTTCAAGGTCCTGCACCCATCCGTCGGTAAACTGTACCTGGGCTTGTTGCAGTGACCTGAAGTTACTAAACTTCATGAGTGTATGCACTCACTCCAAGAACCGTATGATTATAAATATGCATATAAATATGCTACAATGAGATAGCTGACTTCATCTAACTAGCAAATGTTGTCCAGGCTACGTTGGTGATACAGTTTTTTTTTTAATGTGTATGATATTTTTGTCATGCGATTTTAAAGCTGGTCCTACAACCGCATCCAAGAATAACATGCAGCTTATCTCAGAACTGTCGGTGAAAATTATTCTTGGAGCTAGGTTTAATTGAGCTGCATTTTAAAGAGGTGCAATTTCACAATTTGTGTATATTTTCTACGTTCACTTTTGTCATGTGTTGAGAAAAACACAGATTTAAAATTACATGGTCTAATATTTACATTTAGCATAACTGCAACATTATTTTTTTCGTTGTTTTTTTTTTTTAAAGACTCGAAAGGACTTGAAATTCAAAGTTTCAGACTTGTGACTTGACTCGGACTTTTACACCAGTGACTTGAGACTCGACTCTGACTTGCCTGACATTACTTGAGACTTGACTTGAGACTTGAGGATAAAGACTTTAGACTTACTTGAGACTTGCAAAACAATGACTTGGTCCCACCTCTGGAGACAACGAACATCCAAGAATACATTAGGAAGATGGCCCCAACTGACCGAGTGCTCAGTGAATACCTCAGGCAGCAGAAACCCAAGAAAGAGGAGGGAGACGAGGAACCATCATGGAAGGACAGGCCCCTGCACGGTATGTACCACCGGCAGATAGAGGAGGTGGCTGATATCCAGAAATCCTACCAGTGGCTGGACAAAGCTGGACTGAAAGACAGCACAGAGGCACTAATCATGGCAGCACAAGAACAAGCTCTGAGCACAAGATCCATAGAGGCTGGGGTCTATCACACCAGGCAAGACCCCAGGTGCAGGCTGTGTAAAGATGCCCCAGAGACAATCCAGCACATAACAGCAGGGTGCAAGATGCTAGCAGGCAAGGCATACATGGAACGCCATAACCAAGTGGCCGGCATAGTGTACAGGAACATCTGTGCGGAGTATAACCTGGAAGTCCCGAGGTCAAAATGGGAGATGCCCCCAAGGGTGGTGGAGAATGACCGAGCTAAGATCCTGTGGGACTTCCAGATACAGACGGACAAAATGGTGGTGGCTAACCAACCGGACATAGTGGTGGTAGACAAACAGAAGAAGACGGCCGTAGTGATCGATGTAGCGGTTCCGAATGACAGCAATATCAGGAAGAAGGAACACGAGAAGCTGGAGAAATACCAAGGGCTCAGAGAAGAGCTCGAGAGGATGTGGAGGGTGAAGGTAACGGTGGTCCCCGTGGTAATCGGAGCACTAGGTGCGGTGACTCCCAAGCTAGGCGAGTGGCTCCAGCAGATCCCGGGAACAACATCGGAGATCTCTGTCCAGAAGAGCGCAGTCCTGGGAACAGCTAAGATACTGCGCAGGACCCTCAAGCTCCCAGGCCTCTGGTAGAGGACCCGAGCTTGAAGGATAAACCGCCCGCAGGGGCGTGCTGGGTGTTTTATATATATATATATATATATATATATATATATATACATCTGTGTCCCGCTCATGTATTGACCCATGTGCCAGAGGTGCAAAACACCAGCTACTGGTAGACAGAACAGTCAGCCGAGACTGCAAGACCAGACTGACCACCCTGTGCACTGCCTGGATTGATTACAAGAAGGCCTATGACTCAATGCCCCACAGCTGGATACTGGAATGGCTAGAATTGTACAAGATCAACGGGACCCTAAGAGCCTTCATCAGGAACTCAATGGGGATGTGGCGTACAACACTAGAGGCCAACTCCAAGCCCATAGCACAAGTCACCATCAAGTGCGGGATCTACCAAGGAGATGCTCTGTCCCCACTGCTGTTCTGCATAGGCCTGAACCCCTTTAGTGAGATCATTAACAAGACTGGCTACGGATACCGACTACGGAACGGAGCAGTTGTCAGCCACCTCATGTACATGGATTCACTGATCCACACTACCAGGCTATACAGCAATGGCATTGGAATGTTGTTCGGACTGGAGAAGTGTAGTCGGATGGTAACAAAGAGAGGGAAGGTAGTCAGAACTGAGGGGATTGAACTACCAGAAGGCAACATTGCAGACATAGAGGACAGTTACAAGTACCTGGGGATCTCGCAGGCGAATGGGAACCATGAAGAGGCCGCTAGAAAAGCTGCAACCACCAAGTACCTGCAGAGGGTCAGGCAAGTCCTGAGGAGTCAGCTGAATGGTAAGAACAAGATCCGGGCCATCAACACGTACGCCCTGCCCATGATCAGGTAGCCTGCTGGGGTAATAGGCTGGCCAAAGGAGGAGACAGAAGCCACTGACATAAAGACAAGAAAGCTCCTTACCATGCATGGAGGGTTTCACCCCAAGTCCAGCACCCTGAGGCTGTACGCTAAGCGGAAGGAAGGTGGCCGGGGACTAGTGAGTGTCAGAACCACAGTCCAGGATGAGACAACGAACATCCAAGAATACATTGGGAAGATGGCCCCAACTGACCGAGTGCTCAGTGAATACCTCAGGCAGCAGAAACCCAAGACAGAGGAGGGAGACGAGGAACCATCATGGAAGGACAGGCCCCTGCACGGTATGTACCACCGGCAGATAGAGGAGGTGGCTGATATCCAGAAATCCTACCAGTGGCTGGACAAAGCTGGACAGCACAGAGGCACTAATCATGGCAGCACAAGAACAAGCTCTGAGTACAAGATCCATAGAGGCTGGGGTCTATCACACCAGGCAAGACCCCAGGTGCAGGCTGTGTAAAGATGCCCCAGAGACAATCCAGCACATAACAGCAGGGTGCAAGATGCTAGCAGGCAAGGCATACATGAAACGCCATAACCAAGTGGCCGGCATAGTGTACAGGAACATCTGTGCCAAGTATAACCTGCAAGTCCCGAGGTCAAAATGGGAGATGCCCCCAAGGGTAGTGGAGAATGACCAAGCTAAGATCCTGTGGGACTTCCAGATACAGACGGACAAAATGGTGGTGGCTAACCAACGGACATAGTGGTGGTAGACAAACAGAAGAAGACGGCCATAGTGATCGATGTAGCGGTTCCGAATAACAGCAACATCAGAAAGAAGGAACACGAGAAGCTGGATATATATATATATGTGTGTGTATATATATGTGTATATATATATATATATATATATATATATATATATATATGTACAGCCGTTTATGAAAAATCAAAAGCTTTATAGTGTAACAGGGCGTTAAATTCCACTCAGTGAATATCAGGTTGATCTGGTGAAATTCTTAGGAGGACTTTGAAATAGTACAAGGCCTGAAAATGGCAACAAACCCCCAGCCAAATTAACACTTTAAATTCAACATGGCTGACTCCCTGTTGGATTGAAGATATGATTCCAAGAGACTATTTCTCACCCCTGTGGACAGTATATCCATCAAGCTCGGGTCCTCTACCTGAGGCCAGGGAGGTTGAGGGTCCTGCATAGTATTTCATAGTACTCCCTGTCCAGAATGTGTACATCCTCATCCGTGAAAGAGTGGCCACTGGTCTGTAGGTGTAAATAGACTGCGGAGTCCTGGCCTGACGAGGTAGGTCTTCTGTGTTGTTCCATCCACTACGTCAGAGGTCGTTTGGTTTCCCTGATGTATAAATCCTGGCTATCCTTCTGGCATTTAACAGCATTCACCACATTACTATTACCCGATCCTTGGGTTGGACAGATTTTTGGCACAACATGTTTTGGGGTTTATAAGGCCATAAATTGGCGAAACCTTCAGCCAGATGAGACTCAAGTAGTCACTTGATGAATGACGAAACGTTTCTCTCTTGCTGCCATTCGGAATCTATACATCTATCACTACGGCCATTTTCTTCTGTTTGTCTACCACCACTATGTCCAATTGGTTAGTCACTAGCTTTTTGTCTGTCTGTATCTGGAAGTCCCACAGGATCTTAACTTGGTCATTCTCCACAACCCTTGAGGTCGTCTCCCATTTTGACCTCGGGGCTTCCTGGCCATCTTGGGCACAGATATTTCTGTATATTATGCTGGCCACTTGGTTATAGCGTTCCATGTATGCCGTGCCTGCTGCTCCTGCCCTGCTGTTATGTGCTGGATTGTCAGTAGCTTCTATCTTCTCCTTTGGCCATCTTATTATCCCAGCAGGGTAACCTCATCACGAGCAGAGCTTGGGACTGGCTTCACCCCAAGTCCAGCACCTTGAGGCTGTATGCTAAGCAGAAGGAAGGAGGCCGGGGACTAGTGAGTGCCAGCACCACAGTCCAGGAAGAGACAACGAACATCCATGAATACATCAGGAAGGTGGCCCCAACCGATCGAGTGCTCAGTGAATACTCAGGCAGGAGAAACTCAAGAAAGAGGAGCAAGAGGAAAAAGAGGAGGAACCATCATGGGAGGACAGGCCCCTGCACAGCATGTACCACCGGCAGATAGAGGAGGTGGCTGACATCCAGAAATCCTACCAGTGGCTGGACAAAGCTGGACTGAAAGACAGCACAGAGGCACTAATCATGGCAGTACAGGAACAAGCTCGATCAAGGAGACCAGCGCTTATACTGCAGGCCTGGATGTACTGTCTACATTGGCTGTCTCTCACCCTTTATCCACCCCTGTTGCTTGTCATGTGTTTCTTTGGTGTATTAAGAGTTTTTTCATGTGCTATGTACAAAGGTGTTTTTTTCCTGTTCTCAAACTGATCTCCCTATTGGAGATCAGTCTGGGGGGAGTTATTTTTTTTTCCTTATCTTTCCTAATGTGGTGCATTTTCCATTGTTATACCTCTCTGACAAGGGCGTAGATTTGGTTTTGGCATTGGTGGGGACGGATGATTCAGTCACCGAACCGTGTCCTGTTCCTTTTTTTTCCTTTTTGTCTTTGCTTCTTGATAAAAAAAAATAAGTAAATATACTTGCCTATGTATGCTATTCTACATGCTTTTAAACCATTTAAAATAACAATTCATAGTTTTATATGTGAATTATATAATGTTAAATTACTATTAAACAAATGACTAAGTATTTTAGACTTTAGTTTACTTCAGCCATATTCCATATAAATCAGGTATCATACAAAAAATAAAAACAGCTTCAAATACAGTCATGACAATAAAAGAATATGACTTTAAGGACTTAACAACATTAGTTCAGTTATAGTGCACCAACATCTGTTATACTTTGGCACTAAGGGAACACTGAATGACTTGGTGGGTTTTGTCCATAAAACTACTCATCTAAGACTACCACATTAAAAGATCTCTCACCAAATCAGTGAGCTGGGATTTTTTATTCTAAACATGAACTACTGTTACATCAACAGACATGGACTACTGGTGCCCCACACAACAACTCAATGTCCACTATGTGAAGGAGGCAAACACATGCCTTCTCCTCTTGTTAATCTATAGCACCAAATCATCAGTCAGTCACCTGTGACCTTGCCTCTTCACCTCTGTCTGAGCTGCAACATGGCAGAGCTGCTTCTATCACCTGATAGATAGCAGTGAGACATTCCAAATACATGCAGTCACACATGTGCTTCAAATACAGTAATGAACCACCAACTCATCATCCAATTTCACCTGTAATCTTGTATCACCATTGCTCTCTGAGCTTTTTTTTTTGGTTCTTCTGTCAACTGACAAATAGGACATAGATGACAATAAGAGTAAAATGTGTAGCTGCTTCAGTGTTACTGTCAATTTGTGCAGATATTGACTCATCAGTAATGTTTGTAGTGTGAGTGCATTTTTAAAACTGTGCAAACTGCACTACAAGGTGGAATATTTGCAAAATCATGACTACCTCATGATATTTTGTCTAAAATAAAATAAAATAGTGGGTGGCTGTAGCTCAGGTGGCAGAGCAGGTCAGCCACTAATCAGAAGGTCGGTGGTTCGATCCCAGGCTGCATCCTGGCTGCATGCCAAATATCCTTGGGCAAGATACTAACCCCGTGTATGCCTACTGGTGGTGGTCAGAGGGCCCGGTGGCGCCTGTGTCCGGCAGCCTCGCCTCTATCAGTGCGCCCCAGGGCAGCTGTGGCTACAATGTAGCTTGCTATCGCCAGTGTGTGAATGGGTGGATGACTGAATGTAGTGTAAAGCGCTTTGGGGTCCTATGGACTAGAAAAGCGCTATACAAATACAGGCCATTTACCATTTAAAAAATTACCCCAATGAATATGTCAGTACCATTAGGATGAAATTATTGTGTCACCAACATTTTAACTTTAGACATATAACCTTAACAGCCTCTGTAAACGAATATCCTGGCTTGCTCGAGGCTGCTCTGGGAGACTGAGATAACTAATAGTGCTGCCTGCTGTGCAGTTAGTTTCCAAAACACGTTATTCATGGTTACATACAGTTTTAGACTGATGTGGGCCAAACGCCTAGCATAGCCTGTAACGTTATTATGACGGACACATTTTATGCGTTAACTTGGCTTTAAGTGACTTACAGGTTTCTTTGAAAACTACTTTCTTATATCCAGGTTCTTCCTTGTTGCTGCCATCGTCCTCTCCTCCTTGCAGGTCTTCGCAGCACAGGCTTGCTGCTGCTAAAACTAAACAGAGCTCCCTGAAAGGCACAGCCAATCACATTGGCCATATTTGTCACATGACGTAGGACTCCAGTAGAGAACGTAATTTACCCTTTCTGCACCACTGTGTGAATGAGACGTCGACAGATCGTTTTTTTCTTTCTATCAGGTTTATTTTTCTGTATTCAAAGAGATCGAATTATTGGTGGGGACAATTCAATAACCGCTGGATATTGCTGGGGACATGTCCCTTCCGTCCATGCCAAATCTACGCCCTTGCTCTCTGACCTGTCTTCCCCATGTGATGTTTTGTGTAATGTATGTATGGTCGGAGGGTAAGATGGCGCCGCCATTGCGTGCAATAGGTCAGCAGCCTTAACATGAAATTTCCCCTTGTGGGACTAATAAAGGTATCTTATCTGTTTAACGTCTCCCATTACAATGGCCTCACTGTGTTAACATTCCACATTCATGCAAACTGGTGATAGAAGTGCTGTTACCAGTTGTAAAGTGAGAAAGTGATAATACTATAACTAATGTGATATGATTAAATTTGTGATTAATACATGACAAAATAAATTATGAATATATTGAATCCTACATTTGAATAATGGATTGGATTGCATTAAATAGTGCTTTTCGAGACCCTCAAAGTGCTTTACATTACAATTCCACTATTCATTCACTCTCACATTCACACACTGGTGGAGACAAGCTACAGTTGTAGCCACAGCTGCCCTGGGGCAGATTGACAGAAGCGAGGCTGCCATATCGCGCGATCAGCCCATCTTGTACAATTCTAGGCATGCTGGGATCCATGGTTTGGGCACTGAGTCATAAGCCTTCTTGTAATCAGTCCAAGCAGTGTACAGGTTGGTCAGCCTGGTCTTGCAGTTTCGGGCGACCTTTCGGTCTACCAGTAGCTGGTGTTTTGCGCCTATGGTATTCTTGCCAATCCCTTTCTGTGCCCTGCTTAGGTATTGACCCATGTATTGACCCATGTGCCTGCTCAGATTAGCCGCTTTGATGCCTGACAGGAGCTTCCATGTGGTACTGAGGCAGGTTATTGGCTGGTAGTTGGATGGGAACAATCCCTTCTGGGGGTCCTTGAGGATCAGGACTGTCTAGCCTTCAGTTAGCCATTGTGGCTGTCGCTCGTAAACTAGCAGGTGATTCATTTGTGCTGCCAGATGCTCATGGAATGCAGTCAGCTTCTTCAGCCAGTAGACATGAACCATGTGCTGTCCAGCTCTTCATACTGGAGGCCTTTTCTTGGATATCTGCCACTGTGATGCTAACTGGACGGTAACAGTTTAGAGAGGTTGCTGTGTCTGCTGTCAGAGCCACTAGCCACTGAGCATTGTTGCTTCCTTTTCCCATATGATCTTCCAGTATTGCTCCATCTCCAGCCTCGGTGGTGCTGTTCTCATACTGTTCCCCTGAATCAGTTTTTCTGTTCGCCCTCTGGGGGAGGGGGCCTGGCGGAGGAGCTGGCTGTCTGGTTGGAATCTGGGCTGGTTGGCCTTCCTGCTGCTGCAGGAACAGGGGCAGTATGCTCATCTCCACCCCAGAGTAAAGGGAACCATCTCTTAAGTCAGGGATCAATTGACCCTGTGGGGAGTGCTGATGCCTGGACACAAGAGTATAGCGTAGAGGTCGGCAACCCTAGGCACACGTGCCACAGCTGGCACGTGAAGGGTTAACTGATAGCACGACCATAGCTGGACTGGCCATTGAGCATACCGGGCATTTACTCGGTGGGCCGATGATTTTTTTTTTTTTCGTAACGGTATAAACAATGA
This sequence comes from Maylandia zebra, assembly GCF_041146795.1. Classification (NCBI taxonomy): domain Eukaryota; kingdom Metazoa; phylum Chordata; class Actinopteri; order Cichliformes; family Cichlidae; genus Maylandia; species Maylandia zebra. Next base: position 7,507,525 of record NC_135182.1, on the reverse strand, counting down.
AAGGTAGTGGATTGGCCAGATGCTGGCTGGTGTGTAAAAATAACTCAGTTTTTTGGTGGTGGCTATGGCGGAGCTTTCACAGATTCAGTAACATTAGCAAGTGGTGGAGGCCAGCAGGTGGATGAGGGAAAGGGGAGACAAGAGGAGAGACCCGAGGCGGCTGCCGGTCTGAGCGTCAGGTGAACTGAGCTTCGGGTAAGAAGTTATGACCTGCAGTCTATCTGGGTCAGATATAAACCAAGTTTAGGTGGAGTTTATTTTCGTTGTGCTGACTTTTTACAGTCAGTTACAATAACTCAAACTGCGTACTAGCTAGTATGAAGGAGTTTATATACTGCTGGGTGGGTGCTATGATGTTAGTGATAGTGAACTTTATTCTATTCATAAGGTTAGTTAGTAGAGTTGCCAAGCGTCCCGTATAAAGACGGAGTCGTCCCGCATTCAGAGAAAATATTACGTGTTTCGTATTGAGCTGAAAAGGAACACAGTTTGTCCCGTACTTCAGCTACAATGGAAAAAGACGCAAAGCTGCATATTTACGCTGCACAGCTGCATCTTCTCCTCGCATTCTCTCCCCCTCGCTCTCCTGTTGCTGCTTCAATCATGAAACTGATCAATGATCAGCTGATCGGCTTTTCTCTCTTGTTTGTTTATCGCCCACTTTGCGAAAGAGGAAACCGCCGGATGTCACGCTAAACAACAGCAGCTTGTTTAAGCTTGATGAGCTGTTGTTAGAATTTATTTAATATTAATTTCTAGTATCAGTCAATGTTTGCTGGAGCCACAGCCGTAAAGCTACTGGTCATGATATCGGTTTGATTATCTGGTGAGAGGGAAAAACGAAGATGAAACCAGGAGATGTCCTTACTGAATCATCAGAGCTGAACAGGTGATGGAGAAACCGGTTTACCTTTTAAGTGACATGAATGAGTTGAAGGGAAGTTATGAACTGTTTCTGAGAGACAAATAACACCAGGATCCTTTTCTAAGTAACTGACAGCTGGTAACTGTGCAGGGGTGGGTCTAGCAAAGTTTTGGGGGGGCCAGGTAGGGCATTAACAGGGAAAGGAGGGCACAAAGAAATACTTTCTTATTCTCATTTAAAATGTCTGGCTGTTATTAAATAATTATCTGAAGCTTACAACCAAAGTTTTTATCCAACGTAAAATGCAGAGAAATCATACACCAACAAGACTGTACATCACTGCCACAACAGCGTTTGTTTTCATTCAAAGGCTTTATGGCTTTTCCTATAATACCTGGTGGGCCGGTCTCTAGTCAAAATGCCCGGCCACGCAATGAATTAATCTGAGAAGGTGCATTAAAAAATAAATGGCCTGGAGGCAGTGCACATCGCAAATTAGCTTGCATAGACACATTAGTTGTGCCGCTTCTTAATGACGGCATATTAGCTAACAACCCCGACTACCAGATTCAACTTGTAATTGGCTAAAAATAACTTAGCCTACTGGTAAGAGGGATGTTGTTAGCTTTCCACATTCTGACACTTCAAAGCTTCAGGAGCTCTCCGCTCAGCATCAGCACCGTGGAAATACACAGATACATCCGTAGACTCGAGACAGAATTCACAATGCGTTTTTGGGACTTTCAGGTGTATGGACCAATGTTTTATTTTCTGATCAAACCAGAAAGCTTTAATGAGCACCTAGATTTGTCTCTCATTAACTGGCTGAGTTAATCCCATTTAATGCAACATCGAAGCAGCTGGAATCCACAGCTGTGCATGTTCATGGAGCTTTCATTTTAACCTGCTGGACATCACTACCTGACAAGTTTAACTGTCTTCAGAACATTGCAGAGGCCTTATTGACAGTATTTGGCTCTACATATCTTTGTGAGCAGATTTTCTCTCACATGAGTGTCCTCAGGTCAAGTCTGAATGCTGGACACTCAGCTGGTGACGCTCTCTGGTCTCCCACTCAGAGACACAGACATGCCATTTTGGCCCAGTTTATTTTTCTTTTTGTTGTGAGGAGACCATAAATAGCATTTGCATTTTCTGTTGTACAGTTCATTTGCTGTTATGGAGTTCTTGTTATTGATAAAAAGTGTCTTTTTTGTTTCAAAATAGCTGACAACTATTCACTGATAGCTGCCAACATCTGCAAACAAATATAGTTCTCCAGGAAGCCCTGATAAGTATGCCCAATAATAAGGCTCCAGGTCCAGACGGCTTTCCTGCAGAATTCTACAAAGAATTCTGGTCGATTCTAGCACCAGTTTTCTACAGAACGTTGTTGGAAATTAAAGAAAAGGGCAGACTTCCATCAAATATGAATTCTGCAAACATTAATCTCCTGCTAAAACCAGGCAAAGACCCTGTATATCCCTCAAGCTATCGTCCAATATCCCTTATAAATGTAGACCTTAAAATAATCTGCAAAGCTCTCTCAAAGAGACTGGAGAAAATAACCCCCCTCTTAATTCATCCTGACCAAACTGGTTTCATAAAAGGTAGGCACTCATCAACAAATACACGTAGATTACTTAATTTGATAGACTACTCATACAGTAAAAACCTAGAAACTACAATATTCTCTTTAGACGCAGAAAAAGCATTTGACAGAGTTAACTGGAAATTTCTATTTGCAACTTTACACAAATTTGGTTTTGGATCCTCTTTCATAAACTGGTTAAAAATATTATATAATTCCCCAACAGCTTGTGTTAGAACAAATGACCAGACATCCTCCAGCTTCTGTCTCTTGAGGGGCACCAGGCAGGGATGCCCACTCTCCCCTTCACTGTTTGCAATTTTTATTGAACCACTAGCAGCAGCAATTAGACAGAATTCAGTAATTAAGGGCATAAAATGCAAGAACGTGGAACATAAAATCAGCCTTTATGCGGATGATGTGTTACTCTTTCTCCAAAATTCACAAACCAATATCTCTGGGGTGATTGAATTGATAAACTCTTTTGCAAGAATATCAGATTACTCAATTAACTGGTCAAAATCTACAGTCCTACCGATTAATTGCTCCTTCCATAATTCCTCTTCTACACCACTGCAATCGGGAAATATAAAATATTTAGGTATTAATGTTTCTCCCAAGCTTGCAGATCTAACTAAATTAAACCATATCCCACTTTTAAAGAAGGTAGAAGATGATCTGGCTAGATGGAAATGTCTACCCATATCACTCATGGGAAGGGTTGCCGCTATAAAAATGATGGTCTTACCAAAAATAAATTATTTATTCTCAATGATCCCAACTAAACCGCCACAAGATTGGTTCTAGATTCATGTATGTCCAAATTCCTTTGGAAAAATAAACCGCCACGTATAAGCTTAAAAACACTACAAAAGACCAAGGATAAAGGAGGACTAGAACTGCCTAACTTTCAGCACTACTTCTTAGCCAACAGGCTTCAGTTTATCTCAGGATGGCTAAAACATACCCTCTTAGATGAACCTTGGCTAGATGTAGAACAAGCACTCTGCAATAATCTAGAGATCTCAGACCTACCATTTATCAGCTCAAACATCCAACGACATGAATGCTTTAAAAGCATCAACATCAGCTCTTCTCTGACAGCATGGTGGGAGTTTCTAAAATTGACGGCGTCTTCATTAATCCCATGCAAACGTACACCTATCTGGAACAACCCTGACATATTACAAAACAATAATATGATAAACTTTTCAGATTGGAGTGGTAAAGGAATCAAATATTTAGAACATGTACTAGAAGGAACAGAATTTATTTCATTTGACGGACTAGTTACACAATATGGGATCAACAAGAAAAGATTTTTAGAATATCAACAAATTAAATCCATAGTAAAAAAGAAATTTAAACCGGGTCAAGTTGAACTACAAACACCACCAAGTGTGGTTCAATTTCTTACTCTTAAAACCCCCAAATTACTATCCAAAATATACAGAATGCTTTCTAAAACAGATGAATCGATATCACTTCCTATTGCAAAATGGGAAGCGGATTTATCAGTTAACTTAGACCTAAACTTCTGGTCTCAGATTTGCTTAAAAACCTTTCATCTAATTAGAAATCCCAGTCTTCAATTAATTCAATACAAAATATTACATAGAGTGCACTATACAGATCATCGGATGTTCAAGATGGGCTTTACGTCTACCAACAACTGCTCACACTGCCAAACCAATTCACCGGACAATTATATCCACGCTCTTTGGTTCTGTCCACCAGTTCAGAAGGTTTGGCGCGAGATATGTGAAGACTTATCGAAGTGTCTGAAATGTAACATTCCAACTTCCCCCTTAGTGTGTTTGTTGGGCAGCTTAGATAATGTCACTTCAGAAAAGAATATCGCCCATATGGTTTTCACTGCCCTATGCATAGCCAAGAAAACAGTCCTCATGAACTGGAAAAATAAAAATAATCTTAATTCTAACCAATATAGAAATTATCTATTAGATTACATTAGTCTTGATACAGCCTCTGCCACCACATCAGATTAATTGCTCTGGGCTCCTTTGATCAGCTCCATCACCTAGTGGGGGTGGGGGGTCATAGTTTGGTCCCGCCTTCACTGTTGTGATTGGTGTGGGGGTAGGGACAGGCTTAGGGCGTCGGGGGGTTCCCCGGAGGCATCTTCCTTGGGGGGCTCAACCCGGGGTAGCGGTCATGTCCGGTTAGGGGCTCTGTTGGCTCTCAGGTGACTGTTTCCTCGCGGCTGCGCGCAGAGGGGCTAGGGGAGGGTCTGTGCTGACGGACGTGGGTTACTGACCTGGTAGCCTGGCTGCCCCTGGGTGGGTCCGGGATGGGCGTGAGGTTCTGGGGCGCTCCGTCTCTGGGCTGGGACCCGGAACGGGCCTCGGGGGCTTGGGTCCTGGTTGGTGTGTTGCCGGGGTTGTGGGCGGGTGGGTGCATGGGGGCCCAGCCCTGGAGCAGGGTGCCGCCGGTGCATCGAGCCACCTGGAGGGCTCTTCAACTGGTGGGGGAGATTGTCACATCTTGCAGGATCTTTCCTCTCCTCAGGAGCTCCCTCTGCAGGAGGGGGAGATACAGGAGAGGTGGAGGAAGATCTCAGCCTGGGTGTTTATTGTCTTATGTAGTCTGGAAGATGAGTGGATGGTGGGGTGGGTGCAGTTTTCTCTGTGGTGGGGTTGGGTGGACTGTCCCGGGCTCTGTGGGGCCGGGAGGTGCTGCTGCACTGGGCCCCGGTCTGGATGGGCCTGGGCCCCCTTTCCCTGGTGGGTCGCGGAGTATGGGGGTGCCTACTGGGGTCAGCGGGGGAGCTGGCCCCAGGGAGGGGTCACTTGCCCCTCCCTTCCTTCCCTCCCCATCTCCAGCTGCCTCCCTCTTCCCGCTCCACCACAACCACCCACACATGCAGGACCTTGGAGTAGGGGTATGTCACCAGGGTGCAGAGGAGGCTACCCCCCCCCCCCCCCCCCCCTCTGTCCCCTTCTGGCTGCCTCTGCCTCAATTTTATCCCACAACTTAGACATTCACATTACTCACACTCTCATTACACATACATATAGGATCTTGAGGGTGGGCACGATACACGGAATCCAAAGTACCATCAGGGTGTACACCCCACCCCTGGCGTCGTTGCCCACCTCTCAATTTTAAATACACGTAGACATTGAGGGCTAGCAGGAGGGACCATGCGCTTACCTGCTGCTCTCTGGCAGGTAGCTCCATGCCCTCCTGGGTTTTAAATGCACCTTAGAACACACATGCATCAACACTACAATGAGCGGGTGGAGGGAGGTTTGGAGTCTTCTCTCACCCCCATTCTCTGCGACCTGCTGGAGCGGGGGGGCTAGGAGGAGGAGTTGGCCGTCCGACTGCGGTCTGGAGTGTGGGGCCTTCCTGCTGCTGCGGAGTCAGGGCGGTCTGCCTCCCCCCACCGCAGGGAAAAGGGTAACACCACCTGGGTCTGGGTGCAGTTCCCCCCTCCAGGGGCAAGGGTACCTAGACCCGTACGCTTGGGGAGTGTGATCGTGTGTACAGCGTCTCTTTATGTCTGTCTCCACGTTGGTTGAGTGTGGAGTAAGTGCATATGAGAGCATGAGGGTGGGAACGGATGTTTGTATCTGTGTGTGCCTGTATATCTGTGTCTATATGTCAGGTTGGGTGTCAGGCGCCACCTCTCTGGGGACACCTCAGGCCCTCCAGGGTTTGGAGATCTATCTCCCCCTACCACCACTTCCCCTGCCAGTGGCGGACCCCCTCAGACATCGGTGCGTTGGTAGTTCTTTGTGTCCGGGGATGGGCGTCCAGGTACACACCGGCTCACTCCTTGGCGGCCGCTTATCGGGGCCTGGAGCCTGGGGCTCGCTCGGGCCACTTCGGAGGTGGGGTGCCCCCGGCCTCTCGGCCTGGGGCTCGGTCACTCAGGCGCGGCTGGCTGCCGGCGGAGCTCACGGGCGCGTCACTGCAACTCCCCCTGGCTTCTGCTCCGCGGCTGCTGAGTGAGCCCTCATCTGGGACTCTCCTCAGCTCTTTCTGGGACAGTGGCGTGGCTGCCCCTCTGTTGGTCTTCCTTGGTCTCTTGTGTTCTGGGGGCCTCTGGATGTCTGGAGTTTTGATCTCCTCCATACCTGCTTCATGCCCTGGAGGACGGGGCTGTGGCCCCCCCACACCCTCTAGCAGATTATTACATGAAGGAACCTTTAAAAAAAAAAAAACAAGCGCGTCCATGCTCACAGGTGTACACACGGGTGATCACACCCACAAACTACACCCTTTTTGGCTCCTACCTCAAAGCACACTGTGTTCTGTTGATCTTATGTGCTGAACAATAATGTTTAATATTTAGTATTTACTGTCATATTCCCATATATCATTGTGATGTTGTTTATTCTATTACTCTTGTTCTCTTCTGCTTCTTTTCTTTTTTTCTTTCTCAGCAGGTGACCCAGGTGATTGATATATGCATTTTTTTTTCTTTTTTTCTTCTTTTTTTTCTTTCTCTGCCCGTTCTGTTGGTTTTTGTCTTTTGCCCTTCTCCCCCGTCCCTCTTCTCAGCTGTTTCTCTTTCCCTCTTTCTTTCTCCCCTTCTTTCCCCCAGTCAAGTCTGTCCCGTATTCAGTAAGTGAAAATAAAATAAACAATAAAAGGTGAATCAAATGGACCATTACGGCAAGGCTGGGATGGTCAATTTGGTAAAGTAAATCCGTTGGGCATCTTTCTTTGCCTTTAGACAACAATTCTGATGGCAAAAGAGCCAAACGGGACAGGCAAAAAAAAAAAATAAAAAATACAAAAAAACCCAAAAACAAATATAGTTCTATAAAGTGGTTCTATATAGTGTGTAACTGTTAATATTGAGTGTTATTACATTTATTGCTAATGTAATCATATGGCACACTGACTTCTGAGGAAATTTTAGATGGCACTCATCATCAGAAAGGTTGCCTACCCCTGGTATAGAGTATGTTTGAGGAGTGTGAGTGTGTGTACTATCTTCATAATGTGAGGGTGGGAATGCATGTTTGTAAGTATGTCATGTTCGTACAATATAGGATTTATATTTTAAGAACGTGAACGTTTTTTTGTTATAGCATGATAATTATGTATATTGTAATAACATGATATTTTGTTGTTCAAACGTGAAAAGTATATTGCACTAACATGATACTATATGAAACATGAAAGGTATATTGTTAGATCAATAAACTTTTCACATTATAATGTAATATAGCTCTATTTTTCTTTTGCCTGGGTGATAGCTCTACGCTTCCATGGTATGTTGCTCAGTAGCATTTAGTACTTATTATTTACTGTTACCTATGCTTATGTTGGTTGTTGCTGTGGTTTTCCTACTATGTTGCTTTCTTTTCTTTTCTTTTTTCCAGTAAGTGTTGAAACAGATTTTCAGTGTCTTTTCTTTCTTTATCCCTCTTGTCTGCTATTTTTGTTTCCCTCTCCTTCTGTTAATTCCCAACTTCTCGTTCCTTCTTCTTTTTCTTTGCCATCCCCCGGTCCTGTTCATTTTTATTGTAATAACTTAAAATTTAAAACAAAACAAAACAAAAAAACTAATAAAAATCTAATAAACTATGGCAATCAAGTGGACTGTTATAGCAAACTTTTTCTCACTTGGGAAAATAGATCCATCCAAAGGTTGATTCTGTTCATCTTGACATCCAGATGAACAGAATAAACTTTTGGGATTTACTTACCTGGGTGATTGGCATGTATCAAGACAAATCTGTTTGGAATATTTCTTGACGTTCAGACAATAATTATTATTGCTACAGTGCCAGACAAGACAGGCAACAGACGATAGACCGCAGAGTTGCAGGGAAAGATACGATCCAAATGCAGGACTCTTATGATGAACAGTGAATTTATTTACAAAGTCCAATGAAGAACAACTGCTTGCAAAACCCAGCACTGTGACCCCATGGCAATTCTCCCTGAATCCCACACAGTGCAAGTGTCCATAAAAAAGTGACAACAGCAACTCCAAAAACTTCCGTTCCCAACAGTGGTTCCGCTCCGTGAAAAACACACTTCGCTCCTGATCCAAGTCAGACTCAAGAATCCAGCGCCAACTGGATCTCAGCCACACTCTTAAATAGGGCACTCTTGACGAGGCTATCAGTTGCAGTTGGTGACAGCTGATGAGTGGCAGATGTGGCAGGCTCCAGTGTGAGAACACTTCCAGGTTGCAATCCCTCAGAGACCGAAGCATCCGGGAGCATAAATGAACATAAACACACAGAAAAGGAGCATAAGTACAGACCCCCCCGGGCAGGACGACCCCCGAGGATCGTCAGCTTGAGGTAAATACAGAAACACATGAGCCTTCGGCTCTCAGACCCAAGCCATGACATTACCACATATTTGACTATGTTAAGAGCCTGTGTCTCTGACCAATCAGAGAGATTCTCACATGGTCATTTTTGCTTAGTGCACGACTGCCCTTTGTCACCGATTCTGTTCATAGTTTTGGACAGAATATCTAGGCTTAGCAAGGGCTGAAGGTTTCTCCAGCTTGCAGTGGAACAATTTGTGCCTGAGTGTGAAGTGAAAATTGTGCAAATCAGCACCTCCATATCCACTGCAAGCTGTTCTCTGCCAGAAAGGTTGAGTGCCCACTTGAGTGCCCAGGTTGAGCCCGGGACAAGTTACTCCCCGAAGAGGAGGAGGAGGAGGAGTATCTTGGTTTATTGTTAACAAGACCTCTAATTTCGTGCTTAATGGTTCAGATAAAACTGAGGTTATTGTATTTATAATTGGCTGACACCCTCTCTACTTTTAGTACTTTTGGATATTCATTAAATTTCATTTTAGTAATCAATTTAAGTCAATTTTACTATTCAAGAAAACAGATTTTTAATGTAGTATATTGCTGTAAAACTGCCTCTCATCACTCTGTTTTAACTGCTTTCCCACTCATAGAAAGTTTTTTATAACAAAAATGATACAGGTATTTACATATGAAACTGCTGTAGTGCTGTAGCGGGACAAGCAAGTAACAGAAAGAAACATTGGCAACATGTGACTTATCATGTTTGAATGGATAACTATATGAATAATAAAACACATTTAATTATGTAAATATAGTTAGACATATTCAATGTTATAAAATTAAGGTTGTGATTAAAGATAAGCAGCTTAAAAAATGGTTTAGAAGTAAAGATGGTTTGATGTGTTTCATGCGTATAGAGTTGTCTGACAGGAAAAGCTACATTTTCACAAGACGTTGCCACAGCAGATTTTTGTCAGACACCATTCCTGATGCAACACCACAGAGATTTGTTTCTCATATTGGTTTCCCCACTGTATTACAAATCTAAATAATCCACCAGGTCTTCAATTACTCTTATACGAGGTGTTTATGATATGCACAAGCATGATGCAGATGTTAGTGGTGAATCTGAAAGGGTGTGTCACACATCTGCAGCAGTTTACTACCAAAGAAATTAACTGAGATCATTTCCAGCAGCATGAAGGGAAAAACAAGGCAGGCAATATCTAGTATATGTAGTATCTACTACGTAGTATCTATTAGTACTCTGGGCTATTTCACTTCAAATTTTCTTGTACTTTCCCAGATATAATATTCTAATATGAAAAATGTTCTGCCTGAAAGTTGGAATGATTTGATTATGTAGAAAGAAAGATGTTTTGAATAACTGCACAAAACCGATTAACGACAAAATGACTTCACCTTAGCTTTAAGTTTTAATACAAGGAATGATGTTGGCCTAAGAAAGCAGCTTATTTAAATGTTTAGAAATTTCCTTCATTTTAAGCCCATAAATGAACGGATTTAGCAAAGGCTGATAGAGCATTATTTGTAATGTCATTATTATGCGTGTGGTTTTTGGAAAATCTGATTTCACACGAGCTATGCTTACATCATACACAAAAAAAGCTGAATAACTGATTAAAACTAAAAGATGGGGTAAACAAGTCTCTGCAGCTTTCTTCCTAATTTCTTTACAACTTCGATGAGAAACTATAAATAGTTTTGTGTATGTGAAAACTATAAAGAGCATAGGAAGTATTGAGAGATCTACCAAAGCAACCACACCAAAGATAGTAATTAATCTTGATCTTTCACACTGAAGAGTGTAAACTGCATTATTACAAAATATTCCTTTTATATTAGAGTCGCACAGTTTAGCTCCAGCACTTGCTATTGCTAGGACAGCAACATGACAAGCAGGTACAAGCCAAGCCACGACCAGGAAAATACCCACAGTAGTTTTTCTCATGAGAGTTTGATATTCCAGAGGTTTACATATAGCCACATATCTGTCATAGGCCATAGCAGCCAACAGAAGGAATTCTGAACAAGCTAGAGTATAAAACGTAAAAAACTGAAAGAGACAGGCTGAATATGTTGTGACTTGTTTTTCAGATAAAAAGTCAATCAGCAGTTTTGGGTAAATAGTTGTGCTGTAAAGAACAGAGTTAAGTAGCAAAGCTGCAATGAAAATGTACATAGGCTCATGGAGGTTTTTATGAATCCAAATGAGATACAGAATAGTAGAATTAGTGCAGATTATTAGAATAAATAATGTAAACATGATGAAAAAGAAAACATATCTGTACTTGTTCATTTCTGTGTACCAGTCTAGAGTTAGATATGTAACATTTAATTCTTCATCCATGAAGACAAAACATAAAAAACAACTTGCGAAACCAGTAAAAATCCAAAGCAAAAACAAACAAACAAAAAATAAATTCAAAACTATACCAGTATTCAACTCTTACTGTGTCTCGTGTTCATAAAAAATATCTGAAATCTGTCTCTGAGCACCTTCATCATCCAAACACACACAGTGTATCATGCAAGTCTGTATAAGGTTTTTATCAGGTTAACTCATCCTCAAGAGAGAAGGTCTGAAATATGATTGTTCAGTCTCTTGTAATTTAGGCTTTAGGAGTGTACAGTTAACCTCTCCTTTCCGTTCAGTGTGAACTGAATTGTTTGTCATATCATATGTTTAATTTCAACAGTGAAATTTCAGTAGTTTAGGAAGAATATATTTTTTGAGGATTTTTTTTTAGTTTTATAATATGATGTATTCATCCAACACATGCTTCCTGCCTTGTAATAGTGCCAAGGAAATCAGTTTCCTTTTTAAAAAAAATAATTTCCTTTATATTACGGACTTACAAAAATATATTTTTATTATAAAGGTAAAGTGCAGGACAAGCTTGAATTGGGCTATTCATAGAATTACAGTGGCTTGCAAAAGTATTCGGCCCCCTTGAACTTTTCCACATTTTGTCACATTACAGCCACAAACATGAATCAATTTTATTGGAATTCCACGTGAAAGACCAAAACAAAGTGGTGCACACGTGAGAAGTGGAACGAAAATCATACATGATTCCAAACTTTTCTTACAAATAAATAACTGTAAAGTGGGGTGTGTGTAATTATTCAGCCCCCTGAGTCAATACTTTGTTGAACCACCTTTTGCTGCAATTACAGCTGTCAGTCTTTTAGGGTATGTCTCTACCAGCTTTGCACATCTACAGACTGAAATCCTTGCCCATTCTTCTTTGCAAAACAGCTCCAGCTCACTCAGATTAGATGGACAGCATTTGTGAACAGCAGTTTTCTGATCTTGCCACAGATTCTTGATTGGATTTAGATCTGGACTTTGACTGTGCCATTCTAACACATGGATATGTTTTGTTTTAAACCATTCCATTGTTGCCCTGGCTTTATGTTTAGGGTCGTTGTCCTGCTGGAAGGTGAACCTCTGCCCCACTCTCAAGTCTTTTTCTTCCAAGATTGCCCTGTATTTGGCTCCATCCATCTTCCCATCAACTCTGACCAGCTTCCCTGTCCCTGTTGAAGAGAAACACCCCCAGAGCATGATGCTGCCACCACCATATTTGACAGTGGGGATCGTGTGTTCAGAGTGATGTGCAGTGTTAGTTTTCCGCCACACATAGCGTTTTGCATTTTGGCCAAAAAGTTCCATTTTGGTCTCATCTGTCCAGAGCACCTTCTTCCACATGTTTGCTATGTCCCCCACATGGCTTGTGGCAAACTGCAAATGGGACTTCTTATGGTTTTCTGTTAACAATGGCTTTCTTCTTGCCACTCTTCCATAAAGGCCAACTTTGTGCAGTGCACGACTAATAGTTGTCCTATGGACAAATTCCCCCACCTGAGCTGTAGATCTCTGCAGCTCGTCCAGAGTCACCATGGGCCTCTTGGCTGCATTTCTGATCAGCGCTCTCCTTGTTCGGCCTGTGAGTTTAGGTGGACAGCCTTGTCTTGGTAGGTTTACAGTTGTGCCATACTCCTTCCATTTCTGAATGATCACTTGAACATTGCTCTGTGGGATGTTCAAGGCTTGGGAAATCTTTTTGTAGCCTAAGCCTGCTTTAAATTTCTTAATAACTTTATCCCTGACCTGTCTGGTGTGTTCTTTGGACTTGATGGTGTTGTTGCTCCCAATATTCTCTTTGACAACCTCTGAGGCCGTCACAGAGCAGCTGTATTTGTACTGACATTAGTGCACTAAGTGCATAAGTGCACTCTATTTAGTCATTAGGGATCAGGCAATGTCTATGGGCAACTGACTGCACTCAGACCAAAGGGGGCTGAATAATTACGCACACCCCACTTTGCAGTTATTTATTTGTAAAAAAATGTTTGGAATCATGTATGATTTTCGTTCAACTTCTCACGTGTACACCACTTTGTTTTGGTCTTTCACGTGGAATTCCAATAAAACTGATTCATTTTTGTGGCTGTAATGTGACAAAATGTGGGAAAGTTCAAGGGGGCCGTATACTTTTGCAAGCCACTGTATTCAAAATATATACCAGCGTGTTGTGAAAGAAGATGTACTTACTGTCACACGGTGGCCCGGAGGCCAACATGAGGGAAAGGACCCAAAAGCAGGCTCAGGAAACTCCGCCAACTGAAAGCACCTATTTATTCAGTGAGATGTAGAACACGGACGCCAAACACCTCTTAACTCAATATGACTTTACACTACTATTTACAAGACTATATACAGCAATAAAGAATATTCTGTGTGGCAGTGGAGTGGCATGGAACAGGCACAAGGAAACTTGTCAGGGAGACACTGATTTATTCATTTTTATTTTATTTTTTTAATTCACTTATTCATTTTGATTTTCAGGATGTCTTTGAATTCAGCCCTCTATAGGTTGATAATTGCACATTACTCCATATCAGTTCAGATATTGTTCATCGCCTAAGATCTTCACATTAGATTGCCTTCCCCCAAGTTGACTTAAAAATACTTTTGATACTATTGGTCCTTTTATCCAGAGATTATTTAACACTTCCCTTGCTACAGGCTGTGTCCCATCACATCTTAAAAAGGCTTAAATCCAGCCTCTTCTTAAAGAACAAAATCCGGACCCAACTGTTCTGCTTAATTACAGGCCAAATTTAAAGCTTCCCTGTCTTACAAAAGTTCTGGAGAAAGTGGTCTATTTACAGTTGCACGCCAGCCTTGATCTTAACAAGATCTCTGAAAATTTGTAAGCTGGTTTTAAATCACTACACAGCACTGAGACTGCACTTTTAAGGTTTTAATGATATTTTCTTAAATATTCTCTTAAATTCTGGCAACCCTTCTGCTCTCTTGTTGTCGGACCTAACAGCAGCCTTTGACATGATCGACCATGATATCCAACTATCACGACTGGAATCATATTGTGATGTGTTGGGGGAGCAGCAATTCTCTCCCATCATGCCTTGGGACATGTGCTGCTGTTTAGATGTTCTTGTTTTATTGTTTATGGTTACGTTACTTTTAACTGTTATCTTGAATGTTGTGTTTATACTGCGGTTCAAAGTCACTGACAGTTATTGTTTTATAGAATGAGTGCAGTACCATAAGTGAGTTCTGTTATGCTGTTATTGACGCTTGAAGCACAGCGTAGCTCCAGCAAGGGTTTATTAAAGAGCTCCCCCTACCAGCTTAGGGTTGAACAGCAAGCTCCAACTTTCTGTTGAGCTTTTTTGCTAAGATTCCTCTGCATACCACTTTGGTGTCTGAAGTGGGATTCCAAGAGCATGGTCACTATTTTGAAAGAGGAGGAGGAGCTGAGGAAGACTCGGGAGCTTATCACCTGCCTGGAAGTGGTGAATGGAGCATGACTGAAGAAGCGAGGAGACCCCCAGGCAGCAGCAAATCAGCCAGGGGAAGATCTGCTGGTCTTACCAGATTTTTATCATCTTCAATGGCCTGTACCAACACAGAGCAGAGCAGCTATCTGAACACTACCCCAATAGAGGTCAATTAACTTGTTAATAATTTTACCTCCTCACTACGTATGACTCTGGATACTGTAGCTCCTGTGAAAACTAAGGTCTCAAATCAGAAGTACCTGACTCCGTGGTATAATTCTCAAACAAGTAGCCTAAAGCAGATGACTCGTAAGCTGGAGTGGAAATGGCGTGTCACAAATTTAGAGGATCATCATTTAGCCTGGAGAAATAGTTTGCTTATTTATAAGAAAGCCCTCCGCAAAGCCAGAACATCTTACTATTCGTCACTGATTGAAGAAAATAAGAACAACCCCAGGTTTCTCTTCAGCACTGTAGCCAGTGTTGAGAAATCAGTTTTACCCCGGTTCTTTTCATTCCTCGAGCGTCCAGAGATAGCACCGGACTCAGTAGTCATTTTCACAAAATCTTTATTCATCTTCATTTAAGCATGCACTTCTAGAAGGGAAGACGAGGCCGGTGTCCCTCTCCAAATCTTCACCCCTTTGTCTGTGAAACACAGTTTTATAGAAGTGACCCCATCATAAACCCCCCACGGTGTGCTGCAAACTCTGTCTGTGTCTATGTGCACGAGCACATGAATGCCTACATGTGCGCGTTCCCTCGTGTCTATGTGAGTGCTCGTGTGTAACTGTGTACGCATACCTGTGTGTATGTGTGAGTGCACATGAGTGAGTGTGCGTGTGGATGTGTGTGCGTGACCGTTAAAACACTGTGGGTGTAGGTGACTCCCTAGAGGTCTTAAAACCCCTCTCACTTCCAGACCACAGTTACAAATGTTGAGACCCCCACCCTAAAACTTCCTCTGGGGAATTTCCACTCAGTGGGGGAGGTCTACAATCTACTCCTACAATCAGCCTTTATTATAGTGAGGGCAGTGTCAGTGTCTCTACAACAGTTCTACATTATATTTTAACACATTTCTAAACTCTTAATCAGCTAAATATTCTACACCAGGCTGACAAAAAGTCATAGCTCTTTTGAGCCAACCATCCCTTTAATGCTAACTAGTAATGACTTCATGAACTTCTTCACAAATAAAATTCTTATCATTAGAGAAAAAATTACCAATAATCATCCCACAGAAGTAATATCGTCTACAGCTACTCTTAGTACCATTGATGTTAAGTTAGACTCTTTTTCTCCAATTGATCTTTCTGAGTTAACTTCAATAATTACTTCCTCCAAACCATCAACGTGTCTTTTAGACCCCATTCCTACAAAGCTGCTCAAAGAAGTCCTGCCATTAATTAATTCTTCGATCTTAAATATGATCAACCTATCTCTAATAATCACAGGCCTTCAAGGTGGCTGTAGTTAAACCTTTACTCAAAAAGCCATCTCTAGACCCAGCAGTCTTAGCTAATTATAGGGCAATTTCCAACCTTCCTTTCATATCAACAATCCTTGAAAGAGTAGTTGTCACACAGCTAACAGATTATCTGCAGAGGAATGGCTTATTTGAAGAGTTTCAGTCAGGTTTCAGAGCTCATCACAGCACAGAAACAGCTTTAGTGAAGGTTACAAATGATCTTCTTATGGCCTCTGACAGTGGACTCATCTCTGTGCTTGTCCTGCTAGACCTTAGTGCAGCATTCGAAACTGTCGACCATAATATCCTATTAGAGCGATTAGAATATGCTGTAGGTATTACAGATACTGCACTGCAGTGGTTTGTATCATATCTATCAAATAGACTCCAATTTGTACATGTAAATGGAGAGTCCTCTTCACACACTAAGGTCAATTACGGTGTTCCACAGGGTTTGGTGCTAGGACCAAATCTGTTTACATTATACATGCTTCCCTTAGGCAGCATCATTAGTAGAAATAGCATAAATTTTCACTGCTATGCAGATGACACGCAGCTGTATCTGTCCATGAAGCCAGATAACACACACCAATTAGTTAAACTGCAGGAATGTCTTAAATACATAAAGACCTGGATGGCCGCTAACTTTCTGCTCCTTAATTCAGATAAAACTGAGGTTATTGTACTCGGCCCTGAAAATCTTAGAAATATGGTATCTAACCAGATTTTTACTCTGGATGGCATTACCTTGGCCTCCAGTAATGCTGTGAGGAACCTTGGAGTCATTTTTGACCAGGACTTGTCCTTCAACGCACATATTAAACAAATATGTAAGACTGCTTTCTTCCATTTGCGCAACATCTCTAAAGTTAGAAATATCCTGTCTCAGAGTGACACTGAAAAACTAGTTCATGCATTTATTACTTGCAGGCTCGCTGAAAAGCCTTCAGTTAATCCAAAATGCTGCTGCAAGAGTACTGACAGGGACTAGAAAGAGAGAGCATATTTCTCCTGTTTTGGCTTCCCTTCATTTGCTTCCTGTTAAATCCAGAATTGAATTCAAAATCCTGCTCCTCACATACAAGATCTTAAATAATCAGGCCCCATCTTACCTTAATGACATTGTAGTACCATATCACCCTGTTAGAGCAATTTGCTCTCGCACTGCAGGCCTACTTGAGTATTTAAAAGTAGAATGGGAGGGAGAGCCTTCAGTTTTCACGTTCCTGTTAAAAGGGAGTTTTTCCTTCCCAATGTCAGTGCTTGCTCATAGGGGGTCATATGATTGTTGGGTTTTTCTCTGTACCTATGAAGCGCCTTGAAGCGACTTTTGTTGTGATTTGGGGCTATATAAATTGAATTGAATGGAGCCTCACATCCCCGCCCACTGGGAAGCTGTCAGAGCCACCAAGGCATGCTGCAGGCTCCAAGACCACGAGCGACCAGCCAGCCTCCACTCATGGTGATGCCTGAGAGTGGCACACCCTCATTGCTGGCATCTGAGGGGGACAACGCCAACTGCCTCCTGGACCAAGTGCAGCCGGCGCTGACATCAGGGGCTTCTGTCTTGGGGAGCATGAAGCTGTCACACTATAATGGGGAGGCACCTCCAGAGACCTACCTCCTCCAGGTACAGCTGGCTGCTCAGCTAAACGGATGGTCAATATAGGAGACAGCTGTCCAAGTGGCTCTCCCCTTGGAAGTCAGGGCCCTGCAGATCCTCACAGATCTTCTGCCAGAAGAGCGTTTCAGTTGGCCTGCCGTCGCCAGAGCAATGCAGAGCAGGTTCGGCCTTCGTACCAATGCAGATGATGCCCGAGATAAACTTGCCAGCCACCCACTGAGACAAGAGGAGAGTTTGGGTGCTTATGCTGCAGACCTTCGTCTTTACGCACAAAGAGGGTACCCTGCTTTTGATGCTGCAGCACAGGAAGAGCTTGCTCGCCAGGCTTTTGTTCGGGGTCTCCAGCCAAAACGACTACAAGAGCACATCCGTCTGCATGCACCAGAAACCCTTGCAGCAGCTCTAACTCAGGCAGAAATAGTGGAGCATGTGCTCAGCTCAGGTGCATGCAGCCGTGGCACAAGTCACCGAGTGGGTCAAATGGACTACGAAGGGAGTGATCAGGAGGAGAAGGCCCTCCAAACCACCATCACACCACCCTGGTGATCTCGGCGAGGGAATAGACGAGCAGGTGGCCAATACAGGGACAACTGCCATCGATGCGGAGAACCAGGCCACATTGCACGCTAATGTCCAGCACCGAGCCCACGAAGCCTGGCACCCTAGCTGCCGTTAAACTAAGGTGGGGTGGCACAACGGAGGAACTGCCCCCCACCACCAATCTGTCCTCCGAATGACACTGGCGGGTTGGCCGGCTGGGCCAGACACGGGGACTGTATCTGGACTGTGACCTTGCCGGCACCACCTGTAGAGCCCTGATAGATACTGGATCCACTTTCCTTGGTATGGGCCAGAGCCCTCCCTGGTACTGACGGCCCAAGACCACAGGGTTGGCAGCCTACTCAGCTCCACATCACCACAGTCATGGGGGAGCGCGCCAGAGTTAAGGGAGAAAGATCCCTTCTGGTGACTGTTGCTAACTGCACTGTGGACCACAGGTTCTGGCTAGCCAGCATCCAGGACCAATGCAACATTGGTCTGGACCTGCTGGCCAAATGGGAGGCCACAGTGGATGTGTCCAGAGCAATCTTTTACCTGGGCATGGAGGCTGTGAAGCTCCACACCACCAAGGAAGTCCTGCTGCTGCCTCCACTTTTTTAGCCAGCATCAGGAAGCCTGAGGGCCTGTCGCTGCTGGCGGTGGAAGGGGCTTCCCCTTCACCAGCAGTACAGAAACTGTCCACAGAGACCAAGCAAGCTGTCGAGAACCTATACCAGAGGAGCTGCGAGGGTCTCCAGGCTGAACACTAACGGCAGCTGCGGAAGTTACTCAACTTGTTTGAGGACATCTTTGCAGCCAAGGATGAGGACTGCAAGCTAACACGCCTGGTACAACACGACATGGACACTGGGGATGCACGCCCCATCCGCCTCCGCCTCCGCCTCCGCCCTCGTCGCCTTCCCCTTGCCAAGCGTGCCGCAGCAGAGCAGAAGATCAGGGAAATGGCAGAGGTGGGCATCATTGAACCCTTGAACAGCCCCTGGGCAACCCCCACCATACTGGTTTGGAAAAAGGATGGTACCTGGCAGTATTGACGATGCCTTCGACAACATTGCTGGGTCCTGCTGGTTCAGTTCCCCTGATTTGTGCAGTGACTACTGGCAGGTGGAGCTGACACCAGAGGCCCGTCTAAAGACTGCTTTCTCCATTGGACAGGGACTGTGGCAGTTTAAGGTGATGCACTTTGGCCTCTGCAATGCCCCAGCCACATTTGAGCCCCTAATGGAGAGGGTTCTGGCTGACATTCCCCGCGACCGATGTGTGGTCGACCTGGATGACCTCCATGTCCATGCGACAGACTTCGAGAAAGCCTTGGCTAACCTTACTTTCGATTTCCATGCTATCTGCCAGGCTGGCCTTTGTCTCCACCCCAAAAAGTGTCACCTCTTCCGAAAGGAGACGACTTTCTTGGGTCACATTGTCAGCGGCGCAGGGTTTTCCACTGACCCTGCGAAGGTGGCTGCTGTGAAGGACTGGCCCATTCCCGGCAACACTGCCGAGTTGCGGAGCTTCTTTGGCCTGGCATCATACTACCGGCGTTTCGTCAAGGACTTCCACCATCGCAAGCACCCTTCACTGGTTCACACAGAAGGGCCAGGAGTTCCACTGGAGGGAGGACTGCGCGTTTGATCGGCTCTGATCTGCACTGTTTGAGGCGCCGGTGCTAGCCTACCCAGACCTGCAACTTCCTTTTGTCGTGGACACCGATGCCAGCACCACGGGTGTGGGGGCTGTACTGACACAGGAAGGCCCTGTGTAGTAGGAAATGACCCGCCTGGAGGGGGAGCGGGTCATCTCCTACTACAGCCGCTCCCTCAGCAGACCGGAGAGGAACTATTGTGTCACCCATCGAGAGCTGCTGGCCATCATCCTGGGTCTCCATTTCAGACCCTACCTCTACGGGAAGAAGTTCCTCCTGTGCACATACCACACGTCCCTTACTTGGCTGCTCAGCTTTAAAGAACCAGAGGGACAGCTTGCCCGGTGGTTGGAGACATTGCAAGATTACCACTTTGGAGTTCGTCACCGGCGGGACGTCTCCACACCAATGCAGATGCCCTTTCCCGACGCCCTTGTGAGGAAGAACAGTGCAGGTACTGCCAATGCCCGGAGGACCAGGAGGGCATGACTTCACTGATCGCGTCACCACAGGGCGGCCATGAGAATGACTCTGTTCCGGGTGGGCACTGTAGCAGTCTTCAGGTCTAGTTTGCCGCAGGGGATACCGAGGGTCTGGAGGCCATGGATCCCCAACAGCTGCAACACGACCAGAACCAAGACCCTGCCCTTTCCCAGGTTCAGTGTTGAATTGGAGCAGGTCAGAGACCATCATTGCCAGAAGTATCTGCACTGGACCTCGAGACCAAGACTCTCTACTCCCATTGGGCCAACCTCACCAGCCGGAACGGCCTCCTCTATCGCTGCTGGCAGGCTCCCGGGAGTCACCGTGAGGTCTTCCAGCTCTTGGTACCTCAACAGTTGCGGTCCAAGTTCCTCCAGCTGGTCCATGGTGCGGCGAGGGCAGGACACTTTGGAGTTACCAAGACTCTGCAGTGACTTCGGTCTAGGTTCTACTGGCCTGGGTGTCGCCAGGACGAAGAGCTCCATGTCCATCGGTGCGATGCCTGCATGGCTCAGAAAGGACCTTTCCAACGCTCTCATGCCCCCTTGCAGCAGTATAAGGTGGGGCCTCCCATGGAGCGGGTTGGGGTGGACATCCTGGGAACGTTCCCCACCACTGACCAGGGGAACCGCTATGTTCTGGTCGCCAATGGACTACTTCACCAAGTGGCCTGAGGCCTATGCAGTCCCCAACCAGAGTGCTGTTACCACCGCTGAGCGTCTGGTCAACGAGATGTTCTGCCGGTTCGGGGTACCAGAGGAACTGCACAGCGACCAGGGCCGTAATTTTGAGGCTGTGGTGTTCAAGGAGGTCTGTCAGTGGATGGGTATCAGGAAGACCCGGACGACGCCAATGCACCCCCAAAGCGATGGGTTGGTGGAACGCTTCAACCACACCTTGGCCACCCAGCTTGCTATCCTGACCTCCCACCAGCAGCGCGACTGGGATCAACACCTTTCCCTGGTCCTAATGGCCTACCTTTCAGCAGTCCAGGAATCTACTAAGTGCACTCCAGTGGCCTTGATGTTTGGGCACGAGCTTCGTACCCCAGTGGACTTGGTGTTTATGATACCCGCTGCAAGAGGGAAGGACTGTCGCCAGGTCAGCATGTGTGGGTCTACAGCCCGGAGAGGAAGAAAGGGCTTTCCCCCAAACTGATGAGCCAGTGGGTTGGACCCTGCACTGTTCTTGAGAGGCTGTCCAACATGGTCTACAGGGGGAGCAGCAGTTCTCTCCCATCATGCCTTGGGACATGTGTTGCTGTTTAGATGTTCTTGTTTTATTGTTTATGGTTACGTTACTTTTAACTGTTATCTTGAATGTTGTGTTTATACTGCGGTTCAAAGTCACTGACAGTTATTGTTTTATAGAATGAGTGCAGTACCATAAGTGAGTTCTGTTATGCTGTTATTGACCCTTGAAGCACAGCGTAGCTCCAGCAAGGGTTTATTAAAGAGCTCCCCCTACCAGCTTAGGGTTGAACAGCAAGCTCCAACTTTCTGTTGAGCTTCTTTGCTAAGATTCCTCTGCATGCCACAATATGCTTTTTTTTTGACGGTATAACATTTCATTTCATTGTTTTGCAGATGACTTGCAGATGTATCTGCCACTCAAAGCTGTAAAAACTCTCTTCACCTGTTATTGCATTGCTTTGAAGACGTTTATTTTAATTAAATGAAAACAAAAGACAAATTTTCATTTTTGGCAAATCTGTTTGTAAAGGCAAGGCAAGTTTATTTGTATAGCACAATTCAACAACAAGGTGATTCAAAGTGCTTTACAGAGACATTAGAAACAAGAACAAATAAAAAGCATGATTTAAAATTGATTAAAACAAGCAAATAAACTAACTAACTAATTAACAAACAAACAAACAAACAACAGTATATAAAATCAAAACAGATAAAATCAGAACAGTAGATAAAATCAGTAGTTAAATGTAAGTTTTGAAATTTAAGCTTAAAGTGTGGATTTGGTGCTTTATTCAAATGCAGCTGAGAACAGGTGAGTCTTCAACCTGGATTTAAATAAACTGAGTGTTTCAGCTGATCTGAGGCTTTCTGGGAGTTTGTTCCAGATATAAGGAGCATAAAAGCTGAATGCAGCTTCTCCGTGTCTGGTTCTGACTCTGGGAACTGATAAAAGACCGGATCCAGATGACCTGAGGGATCTGGATGGTTCATACTGGGTCAGGAGGTCATTGATGTATTTTGGTCCTAAACCATTCAGAGCTTTGTAGGCCAGCATCAGAACTTTAAAGTCTATCCTCTGACGGACAGGCAGCCAGTGTAAGGACCTCAGAGCTGGACTGATGTGGTCCACTTTTTTGGTCTTAGTGAGGACTCGAGCAGCAGAGTTCTGAATGAGCTGTAGTTGTCTGACTGATTTTTTAGGTAGACCTGTAAAGATGCTGTTACAGTAATCAAGCCTACTAAAGATGAATGCATGGACTAGTTTTTCCAGGTCCTGTTGAGACATCAGATCTTTTATCCTTGATATATTCTTGAGGTGATAGTAAGCTGACTTTGTTATTGTCTTAATGTGTTTTTCTAAGTTTAGGTCTGCATCCATCACTACACCCAAATTTCTCGCCTGGTTTGTGGTTTTTAGATGTATAGATTGAAGTTCTCTGGTGACCTGTAATCGTTTTTCTTTGGCGCCAAAGACTATTACCTCAGTTTTGTTTTTGTTTAGCTGGAGAAAATTGTGGCACAACCAGTCATTGATTTCCTCAATGCATTTACCAAGAGCCTGTACAGGGCCTCGGTCTCCTGGTGACATTGTGATATATATTTGTGTGTCATCTGCATAGCTGTGATAGTTTATTTTGTTGTTGTTTATAATCTGTGCCAGTGGGAGCATGTAGATGTTAAACAGAAGGGGTCCCAAGATGGAACCTTGGGGAACTCCACATGTGATACTTGTCTGCTCAGATGTGAAGTTACCTATTGATACAAAGTATTTCCTGTTTTCTACGTATGTTTTGAACCAGTTTAGTACAGTTCCTGAAAGACCTGTCCAGTTCTCCAGTCGTTTGAGTAATATGTTGTGGTCAACTGTATCAAATGCTGCACTGAGATCCAGTAAAACTAGGACTGACATTTTTCCACTGTCTGTATTCAGACATATGTCATTTAACACTTTGGTCAGAGCGGTTTCAGTGCTGTGGTTCTGTCTAAAACCTGACTGGAAGGCATCGTAGCAATTATTCTGTTTTAAGAAGTAACTGAGCTGTTGAGAAACTGCTTTTTCAATGATCTTACTTAAAAACGGGAGATTTGAGATCGGCCTGTAGTTGTTCATTTGTGTCTTGTCAAGATTGTCCTTTTTCAGTATAGGTTTGATTACAGCAGTTTTTAGTGATTCTGGAAACACACCTGATAATAAAGAAAAGTTGACGATCTGTAACAGGTCTGACTCTAAAGTCTTTGAGACCTTTTTGAAAAAACTTGTTGGCAGGACATCTAAACAGCAGGAGGAGGAGTTCAGTTGACCTAAGATGTCCTCCAGGTCTTTGCTGTTAATAGGTTGAAACTGTTTCATGGTGTTTAAACAGTTTTTTGGTGGACACAGTACATATCCTGGATCTGCTGTTGATGTACCAATTGCTTGTCTAATTTTTTGGATTTTTTCAGTGAAGAATTTGGCAAAGTCATTGCAGGCCATGGTCGAATGAAGTTCAGCTGCCACTGACACAGGGGGTTTGTTAGCCTGTCAACTGTAGAAAATAAGACCCGAGCATTATGGCTGTTTTTAGTGATGATGTCAGAGAAGTAGGACCTCCTTGCACTCCTCAGTTGTAAATTATAATTGTGAAGTTTCTCTTTATAGATGTCATAATGAACCTGGAGGTTTGTTTTTCTCCATCTGCGCTCAGCTTTCCTACACTCTCTTTTTTCATTTTTCACCAGTGTGGAGTTTCTCCATGGAGACTTTTTCCTTCCAGAGATAACCTTCACCTCAATGGGAGCAATAGTGTCCATTACATTTAACATGTTAGCATTGAAGCTATTGACGAGCTCACTGACTGACCCTCTGGACAGGTCAGGTGTTAATGGGAAGACCTGGTTAAAAATTGCACTACTGTGTTCAGTTATACACCGTTTTGTGATCACTGTTGTTGATATATTTGTGTGGGCTGAGATTTTACTTTCAAAGAAAACACAGTAATGATCAGACAGGCCCACATCAGACACAGTAACCTTTGAAATGCTCAGGCCTTTGGAGATCAGTAGGTCAAGAGTGTGTCCTCTATTATGTGTGGCCTCTGTTACATGCTGAGTCAGCCCAAAGTTGCCCAGAGTGTTACTCAGGTCTTTAGTCCCTTTGTCCTGAGGGTTGTCCACATGAATGTTAAAATCCCCAGCAATAATTACACAGTCAAAATCAACACAGATCACAGACAGCAGTTCACTGAGGTCATTAAAAAAGTCTGTGCAGTATTTGGGAGGCCTGTAAACATTAAGAAACACAACTTTGGATGGGGCCTTCAGCTGTAAAGCCACATATTCAAAAGACTGAAAACTTCCAGGAGATAGCTGCTTACATTGAAATGATTCATTAAATAAGACAGCAACCCCTCCTCCTCTCCTGCTCGCCCTGACCTCACTGATATAACTGTAGTTAGGAGGGGTCGTCTCGATGAGAACAGCTCCACTGTTAATTTGGTCCAACCAAGGTTCAGTTAAAAACATAAAATCAAGGCTGTGCTCAGTGATTAAATCATTAATTAAAAATGTTTTCCCAGCTAGAGATCTAATGTTTAATAAAGCCAACTTAAGTGTTTTAGAGGTATTACTTGTCCCCTCGTGTTTGGGAGCAGTCTGTGGCACACAAGGTATGTTTACTATGTTTAAAGATCTTTTAGAGTGCAGCTCTCTGTGTTTTGACCAGGCCACATGTCTCCTGTCACCTAAAAGTACAGAAATTTTAAAACCTTCTAGTAAACAGGGTCCCAGCTTCTCCTGGGAAAAGTCATCACTGCCATAATCCTCACAGCCCGGACCCTTCACACATCACGCATCAGACTGCGGAGACAGGGCATGAAGAGGAACTAAGGGGGGCGAGGCTGGGCAATGTGACTTCGATTGCTCTGTTGAGGGTGGGGCTCGATGGCGAACCTTTGGCCGCTCTGGTGGGGGGTTTATGGGGGACAAAAAGGGATTGGGACGGGGGGTAGATCTGAGCCCAGCATTGACCCGCTCCATCATCTCCTCAGTGAATTTCAGGTGTGGGGAGGAGGGAGAAAGGGAGGGGGAGGAGGGTGATGGCCTGTCAGGGGTTTGGGGGACTGGGGAAGGTCGTGGTCCCTTGTCCTGGTCGTTGGTGTTGTTGAGAGAGTTGGAGGCAAATAGGGACCCCTCTTCTTGCCTTAGATGTCTCTCCTTTCTGAGGCTCTTCCTCAGATGCCATGGCTGTCTCTCCTTTCTGAGGCTCTTCCCGGGTGGGGGCAAATGGAGCTCCTCCTCAAGGTTTCTGCTGGGCTTTGTCTGTTCTTGGAGTACTGTTTGTTCCTCTTTATGAGATAACTCCTCGTTTATCTCAGCCTTGGCACCAAGCACGGATGGATGACGTATGGAATAAAACAAGTTGGAGGTGAACAGTTTCACCCCTGACTTGTTAAAATTAAATCCATTTGCTTTGAACAGATGCCTGCGTTCCCAAAAAATATTAAAGTTGTCGATAAAATGCACTGAGTGGTCAGCACATGCTGATATAAGCCATTTATTCAGTGTAAACAACCTGCTGAATCTCTCGTCTCCTCCTCTGACCGGCGGTACAGGTCCACTGACGAATACAGCTGCATTCAGAGAGTTTACAGTATTTAATAATCCAGTAAAGTCCCGTTTCAGAACCTCCGACTGTTGTTTGGACACATCGTTTGACCCTGTATGCAGAACAATGTTTGTCACCGTTGGATATTCATCTGCAATTTGAAGAATTCTCTCCTTCAGGTTGTTGACCATATCGTTAGGAAAGCAGAGGACTTTAGTGTTCTTACCGCACATCCTTTGTACATCCTTTACGGCAGAGTCACCCACAATCAGAGTTTCAGGCCTAGCCTTTAGCTTTCCCTGTGGCCTTTCACTTTTCAACAGATTTTCAGACCTTATTTCGCTGCTTTTAGATGGATGGTTGTCCGATATAGATCCAGGGTCCTTTGATAGTGGAGCAAATCTGTTCTGCAGTTTCACATTCAGTTGTTTTGGAGGTTTGTTGTTAACCTTCCTATTCACGGTTGTCCAGTCCTGTTTCCTCCCGTATACAGGGGTAGAAGAGCTTCTCTGTCTCGTAGGAAGTGAAGGCCAGTCGGTTTCAGAGATTTCAGCTCGCTGTGGCCTGCCTGTGATACGTCCTCCCCCTTCCAGGAGACATGATTTATGTCTTGGTTTTGCACCAAGACAGTCTAAGGGGGGATTATCACTTGAGGATTTATAATAATGCACAGAGTCTACTTTCTTGGTCATGTTATCTGTGCTCCTTAGCTGTGTGCTAGCTTGCTCATCGCCATTGTTTTGAATCAAAGGCAAGGTTGTTTCATTTCCACACAGTGCATTTACCTCCACGTTTACTTCTAAGCGATGAATTTTTGTCTCCAGTACTGCAATCTTCTGCAGGAGGCTGTGGTAGTCATCTGTGGAGAGGGAAGGCATCTTGTTGCTAGTTAGCCTAGCGGTTAGCACCTTTCCAGGCTATTGAGGCTGCTCGGTGCCCAGACGCTGTAATCAGGCTTCAGCTGTGTCTAGGCCACAGACACACGGAGCGCTGAGGACAAGGTAACCATAAAATGTTGCTGTTTCTGTTAAGAACACTCTAGTCCTAATGATCTACAAGTGTCCAGAAGTTATCGCAGGTAAGCTCACACGGAAAAAAGGGAAAAAATCAGCATAAAAATCAATAAAAATCAATATAAGAAGCAAAGCATTCAAGAGCAAAGAGATGAAGCGTCCACACTCACAAAGGGGAGGGGCATAATTGACAGTGCTCTAGGCCCCTTATATCATCTTGTTTTAAGACAAATGTTAAAAAACCTCAGTGTGCACCTTGATGGTTCCTTTAAACTGTGTAGGTGTAGGCAGTTGAGTGCAGTAGTTCAGTCAGGCTTTTTTCATCTGAGACAGCAAGCCAATGTAAAGCCATACCTTCCAGCTAATGTCTTTGAATGTGTTATTCATCTGTTCATTACTTGCAGACTGGACTACTGCAATTCTTTGTACTTTGGTTTGGACCAGTCTTTTATTTATCGTCTCCAGATGGCCCAAAATGTGGCTGCTCATCTGCTTACTGATAGAAAACAGAAGAAGCATACATCCTCTGCTCCAGAAAGAACCATGAATTCCAGTTCAAAACTAATGTTATCCATTCCAGGGTCTAAACATAAATCTGGTGGTGGCAGAGGCTTCTCTGTGTCAGACTCCAGACTCCAGAATAAAGTGACTCTAAATATTAGATTTGCACAAATTGCTGGAGCATTTTAAATCTTTACTGGAGACACATTTTTATGAGCTGGCTTTTAACACACAATGGACCTAGACATTTTTTGTTTTAATAACGTTAGTTGTTTTTATGGTATCATAGTTTTATTTCTTGTCTTTTATATTTTATTACATCATTGTTGTGCATTTTACTTATTTTAGTTGCATTTGAATTAAAAACACTTTGTGCAGCATGAACTGTTGAAAATATCAAGAAACAGAAAGGCCCTGGCCAGATGGTGGAGTCAGACTCAGGACATTCTTGCTGTGAGACAACAGTGGTATCTACTATGGCACCGTGCTGCCCCAGCAGTGTAGACTTCGGAGTAATATTGCACAGTTTCAAAAAAATTACACTGAATATTTCCTAGGTTTAAAAACAACAACCCCCCCCCCCCCCAAACCCCCAAAACACACATCTAAATGAACAACAGATGAGAAAAAAAAAATAGAACTTAAACACACTGTCTCTAGCCTGAAGATGGCAAAAACAAACAAACAAAAAGCAAAAACAGCTAAAATTCAGCAACTGTTTACCATTTTTGTGGCAGGGTATGGTTAGTGGCTTGGCTCCAGGGGAGGATTGGAGAATTGGGTTCACGGTGGGATTTTACAAAATTTTACAAGCAATTCAAATCTATAAAACACCACAAGTGTAACATTGTTTTTTTATCCATACTGTACACATTCTTTAATCTACTTGATTATCATTAATGCACAAAGAATACAAAAATTCACCACAGCATATACAGATAGCACATCGTATCAAGCAGAACGCTCCCTAAAAATTGATATCATGACGGAACCATAACATTACATTGAGAACAAGTTCATCATTCAGTCCTTTAGGTGACAAAGTCTGCTAGATAAATATCCAAAAAGCCTAATTTTTCTTTAATAATAATATACCTCATAGGTATAACAAAAATCATACAGGTGTTCACATATCTAAATGCTGTAGTGCTGTAACAGGACAAACAAGTAACAGAAAACTTTTGTAACATGTGACTTATAATGTATGAATGAATGAATGTAAGAATAATAAATGACATTTAATTATGTAATTACAGTTAGACACTGTCCGTGTCATAAAATTGAGGTTGTGATTGAAGAGAAGCAAGAAGTAGGTTAGAAAATGGTTTTGAAGTAAAGATGGTTTTATGTGTTTTTCATGCATATACAGCTGTCTGACAGTAAAGCTACTTTTTCACAAGATGTTGCCACAGCAGTTTGCATGTTTGCTTCAGCAGATTTTTTTATCAGGCACCCTTCCTAATGTAATACGACAGAGATTTGTTTCTCTTTGTGGGATCTTTCATGTCCAAACCAGGGAACTTTCAATTAACAGCCAAAAGTATAAACCACTATACTGTGGAGCCACTCTGGACAGATGTCAGACAATAAAACCAGGAATGTGAGTACATGGCAACAGTTTTATTGTGAATTCTGTTGCACTGAAATGCAACTGATGTTAGCACAGAAACAAACAGACAGATATGACAATATCTGCTTTAACTGAATGTAGATTGGTATCCCAACTGTATTACAAATCTAAAGAATTCTCCAGGTCTTCAGTTAATCTTATACGAGGTGTTTATGGACAAGCATGATGCAAAAAATATGGAGGTTAATGGTGAATTTGAAAGTGTGTGTCACACACCTTTAACAGTTTACTACCAAAGAAATTAACCGAGATAATTTCCATCAACCATAGGCAGCATAAAGGCAAACACAAGGCAGGCAATATCTACTATACTGTATGTACTAACAAATAGGCAGAGTATTAGTAGTCTGGGCTATTTCAAAAGTGTTTAAAATAACTGCACACAATTGATTAACAACAAAATTACTTCACCTTAGCTTTAAGTTTTAATACAAGGACTGATGTTGGTCTGAGAAAGCAGCTTATTTAGATGTTTAGAAATTTCCTTCATTTTGAGTCCATAAATGAATGGATTTAGCAAAGGCTGATAGAGCATTATTTGTAATGTCATTATTATGCGTGTGGTTTTTGGAAAATCTGGATTTGCACGAGCTATGCTTACATCATACACAAAAAACACAGAGAGACTTAATAAAACTAAGAGATGGGGTAAACAAGTCTCTGCAGCTTTCTTCCTAATTTCTTTACAACTTCGATGAGAAACTATAAAGATTTTTGTGTATGTGAAAACTATAAAGAGCATAGGAAGAATTGCAAGATCTAATACAATGACCACACCAAAGATGGTAATTAATTTTGATCTTTCACACTGAAGAGTGTAAACTGCATTATTACAAAATATTCCTTTTATATTAGAGTCACACAGTTTAGCTTCAGCACTTGCTATTGCTTGGACAGCAACTTGACAAGCAGGTACAAGCCAAGCCACGACCAGGAAAATACCCACAGTAGTTTTTCTCATGATAGTTTGATATTCCAGAGGTTTACATATAGCCACATATCTGTCATAGGCCATGGCAGCCAACAGAAGGAACTCTGATAAAACTAGAGTGTAAAATATAAAGAACTGAAAGAGACAGGCTGAATATGTTGTGACTTGTTTTTCAGATGAAAAGTCAATCAGCAGTTTTGGGTAAACAGTTGTGCTGTAAAGAACAGAGTTCAGTAGCAATGCTGCAATGAAAATGTACATAGGCTCATGGAGGTTTTTATGATTCCAGATGAGATACAGAATAGTAGAATTAGTGCAGATTATTAGAATATATAATGTAAACATAACAAAAAAGAAAATATATCTGTACTTGTTAATCTCTGTGTACCAGTCCAGAGTTAGATAGGTAGCATTTGACTCTTCATCCATGAATTTTTTCAAAGACAAAACATTAAAAAATAATTAAAAATTGTAAAACCAGTAAAAATCCAAAACAAAAACAAACAACCAAAAAACAAATCCAAGACTATAGCAGTATTTAAATCCTGTTGTTTCTCTGGTTCATAAAAATATATGAACCTGAAATTTGTCTCTGAGCACCTTCATCACCCAAACACACACAGCGTATCATGCGAGTCTCTATAAGGTTTTTATCAAGTTGCCTCATCCTCAAGAGAGAAGGAGGTCTGAAACATGGTTGTTCAGTCTCTTGTAATTAGAATAGAATAGAATATAATTCAACTTTATTGTCATTGCACATGTCACAGGGCAACGAAATGCAGTTTGCATCCATCCAGAAGTGCTTTAGCCATGATATAGATATATTACAATATATATTAGCAATAATATAGATATGTAAGTATATTACAGAAATGGGTCTACTACGGTATGTAATATGTACACGGTATGAAGTATGTTATGAATATGCTATAACTATAAGTATGTACAGGCTGTAGTGAGTACAAGCTATGTGCAGGCTATGAACAGGATATAAATATGAAAAATACAACTATACAGAATATGAAATAAAGAACTATACAGAAATATGAGATATACAGCTATACAGAAATGGGAACTATGCAAGTTGTACACAGTTGTAGAATTAAAAATTATCGTATGATTATTTATACAGAACTATACAGTAGTGCAGTTAAGAGGCTATATAAAGTGCTAGTGGTTGTGAGTGGTGGTTCAGTCCATGTTATTATTGTGTGTTTGAGGGTACAGTTGTCCATTGTATGTGTGTGTAGGTGGTTGTGGGTGTGTGTATGTCCAGTCCATGTGTTAACTTGGGTCAGATGTCAGGAGGTAGAGTTCAGGAGTCTGACAGCTGTGGGGAAGAAGCTATTCCGGTACCTGGTGATCTTAGTCCAGAGGCTCCTGTAGCCCCTCCCAGAGGACAGGAGGGTGAAGAGTCCATGTGATGGGTGACTGGGGTCTTTCATGATTTTCCCAGCCCTTTTCAGACACCGCTTCCTGTAGATGTCCTTTATGGCAGGAAGTGGTGCTCCGGCGACGCGCTGGGCAGTTTTCACAACCCTCTGCACCGCCTTCCGGTCCAAGGCAGAGCAGTTCCCGACTGTTATACAGTTGGTCAGGATGCTCTCGATGGTGCAGCGATAGAAGTTCACCAGGATGTCTGAGGATAGGTGGTTCTTCCTCAGAGTCCTCAAGAAGAAGAGGCGCTGGTGAGCCTTCTTGACCAGCTTGGAGCAGTTTGGAGCAGTTGGTCGTCCAGATGAGATCCTCGGAGATGTGAACTCCCAGGAACTTGAAGCTGCTCACACGCTCCACAGCCGTCCCCTTAATGTAGATGGGTGGATGTGGGTCAACATTCCTCCTGTAGTCCACGATGAGCTCCTTGGTCTTCTCGGTGTTAAGCAGCAGGTTGTTTGTGTCGCACCACTCAGCCAGACAATCTACCTCCTCCCTGTAGGCGGCCTCATCGTTGCCACTGATGAGGCCAATCACCGTGGTGTCATCTGCAAACTTAATGATGGTGTTAGAACCATCGGCAGGTCTGCAGTCGTGGGTGAAGAGGGAGTAGAGGAAAGGGCTCATCACACAGCCGTGTTCATTGTGATTGTAGATGAGCAGTGGTTATCTAGCCGGACGTGTTGGGGGCGGTTGGTCAGGAAGTCCAGTAACCATTTGCACATGAGGGAACTGATGCCCCGATGAGTTGTGAGGGGTGGATTGTATTGAATGCTGAACTGAAGTCTATAAACAGCATTCTGGTGTAGGTGTTGCTATTGTCCAGGTGTGAGAGGACAGAGTGCAGTGCGATGGAGACTGCATCCCCTGTGCTCCTGTTCTGGTGGTATGCTAATTGGTGGGGGCCCAGGGTGGGGGGGAGACAGGATTTGAAGTGTGCCGGTACCACAGCGTGTGCCAAGGACAGGTTGAATATGTCTGTGAGCACTCCTGCAAGCTCCCCAGAACACGCTCTGAGAACATGCCCGGGGATACCATCAGGACCTGCAGCCTTGTGGACATTGATCCTGCTCAGCACCGCACCTACATCGGTGGGGGAGACAGTCAGAGGTTGGTGGTCTGGCGTCATGTCTGCTTTGGTTGTGATTGTGGGGTTCCCTCGCTCAAAACGAGCATAAAAGTTGTTGAGCTCGTTGAGGAAGGAGACATCAGAGGATGCGGGGGAGGGTTTGGTGGTCCTGTAGTCTGTAATGGTCTGGAGTCCTTGCCACATGCGTCGGGGGTTGGAGTTGGAGAAGTGTTCTTCTGCCTTCTTTTTGTAATGGTGTTTGGCTTTTTTGATACCCTTCTTTAGATTAGCCCTGGCTGTACTGTAGGCGTGTGCATCTCCTGACCTAAAGACGGTGTTGCGGGCCTTCAGGAGGAGACGAACATCCCGGTTCATCCAAGGGTTCTGGTTGGGGTACATGGTGATCCGTTTCTGGGTGGTGACACTGTCTGTGGTTTTGGAGAGGTAATCCAGTACAGATGAGGCATACTTGTCCAGGTCTGTGTGGGTGAACATATTCCAGTCTGTGTTTTTAAATCTGTCCTGGAGAACTGTGTCTGTCCCCTCTGGCCACACTTTAATTGTCCTCACAGCAGCTTTCATACGTTGGATGAGTGGTGAATACCGAGGTGTGAGGAACAGGGAGAGATGGTCCGATTGTCCAATGTGGGGGAGGGGTGTTGCTTTGTATGCTCCAGCCAAGTTGGAATAAACATGGTCTAAAGTCTTGTCTCCTCTGGTGTGGCAGGAGACATGTTGGTGGAATCTGGGGAGGACTGTCTTTAAGTTGGTGTGGTTGAAGTCACCAGCAACAATAAAAGCAGCCTCGGGGTGTTTATTCTGGCTCCAGAAAGTTCTTTCATGGCCAACCTAGCATTAGCGTTAGGGGGGATATACACTGCAGTGAGTATGATAGAAGTGAGTTCTCTGGGGAGATAATAAGGTCTGCATTTGACCATTAAAAGTTAGGTGAGCAGTGACTCCCAGTAGTAGTGGAGTTCATGCACCAAGCGTTGTTAATATAAATGCACAAACCTCCACCTCTGGTCTTGCTGGAGTCATCTGCTAGCCTGTCGGCTCGGTGTGTGTAGCGTCCTGCTAACTTGATAGCATTGTCTGGGCAATTGTTGTTCAACCATGTTTTGGTGAAAAACATGACATTTGAGTCCATAATCCATCTGTTGTTAGTGATGGAGAGCCGTATCTCATCCATTTTGTTTGCCAGAGAACTCACATTGGCAAGGAAAATACTGCACTGCAAAAAACGATTTTCAAGAAAGTAAAAAAACCCTTGTTTATGGACATTTTTTCTTATTTTTTGTCTAAAAAGAAAATATATTCTTAACAAGCAAGTTTTGCACAAGAAAATAAATTTTATTCTAGGAAAATATGTCTAACTTTTCCTTAAAAGGATATTTCAGCTCATCTTGAGCTTTATTTACCAGTTACAAGGTATGAAAACCGTTTGGTTGAAATTCCCTAATAAAAACAAGATTATTTTTCTCATTTCAAGAGTAAGGCCACTTAAACAGCTGCTCAGTTTAAGAAATGTATTTATTGACACTAAAGTGTAATAAAACTGCTGTCAAGTTTGACAAAACATGCACAAAAGCTGGAACTAAAAGCACATGATAAACATGAAATACAGGCCCATTTGAAAAACAGAAACGGCATAACTCATTCACTTTAGGCCATGTCAAACAGATTAATAGATCAGCATCAGACAAGTATCAGTACACATATCTTCACTGTGGCAATGCTACAATCGCATTCAACTGTCAGATTTGATAGAAAACTCAACAACAAAACTGTCCAAAACAATAACCTGATAATACAGTTCATGCATGTAAAGCAGTGTGCCTTTTATAAAACATCTGTTGAACTCATGTGTAGTCCAATTACATCACACAGGTAATTTTTCATGACTGCATATGTCATATCTTTGTGTGTGAAACTGTAATATGGAGTGAAATCCATAAGATTATCAGCGGATATCAGCTCCGTTGCTTGTGCCATGTTTGGAATCTCTATCTTATATGACATGTAATCTTTGTCATAACAAATGGTATTGTGCTGCTGGAATTCAAAACAGTACAATGATGAATTGATCACATAGATATTTTTCACAAGCCCAAATATAGGTAAACCACTAGAACCAACAGCACAAACAATTAATGACCTATCCCTTATGTATTTGTTACCATTTAGATTAAGCCATTTAACAGTCACTGCATGGTTTACTTCATCATTTCCAAGGAAGGCCCTCATTTTTTCTTTTAAGTATGACATTATGCTTACTTCTGAGGTTGGTCCTAATGTGCATTCATTGGAAAAAATGGGGTGATCAAAACTATCCACATTCTGAGAACATTCATACATTTGATTATGCTTTATTAAAGATTTGCAAACATTTTTAAAATTTATTTTTGACGCCCATTGTTTGAAAAAGCAATGTTTCGATTCAAATCTCATGCACATATGACGGACCATTGGTCCCAAACGTTTAATTTGGCTTGGTGTATGAATCAAATAATGTTGTTTTGGTGTGATGTTGTTATATGGGAATAGGGCTTTCATGTGCTTCAAGTGCTGTTCAATGAGGATTTTCAACTTGTTAATAGTCTGCAGACTGATGACAGGAGCAAGTAAAATCTGAACTATCTCAATGAGTTCAAGAATTAATGCGTAGTGTTCAGTACCTTTGGCTGCATCAATCAGAAATGGCAAAATTTTCAGAAGAACAATCATTTGCCCCGAGGACTGCTTCAACTTATTGTCACTGGAAGCTAATGTACTGTAGGTAATAACACTTGGTTTATCTCTACTATCAACTGGAGAGTATGGGAAACCAGTCACTGCAGCATTGAAGAGATCTAAGTCTAGCTCTCCCATGAGAACTAAGTGTTTCAACACACACTTTATTCCTAATGGAGCAATCCCTTCAAAAATTACATGCATCATGTCTTGGGGTGTTTGTTGGATCAAGTTGAATGCTGGGAAATTAATAAGTTTGCTTCTTCTGTTTATTCCATATGTTGTTTTTAAGCTGCTTCTTAGATACTCTGTGTTGGCCTTCTCAATTTCGCTACATTGCCGGACATGTCGTTCAAATGTCCGTTCCTCAAAGTTATCCTCATCAAAATAAATTTGCATGTCCTCAAATGAACATTCACACTGCCTGCATTTACTATGAGCAAACCCAACACCCTCTTTAAACCCGCAAAGCTCATGTTGCGCCAAAGTGTCTCCACATAATGAAACTAATGCTCCAAATATTTCACGTTCACCATTTCCAGTTTGAATTTTAACTCCATTATATAGCTTCACTAAGTCCTCATGCAGCCTTTGCAAGATTCCATCTACACCACATTCAGAAAGCGCACTCTTTTTTGCAATGGCAAGTAGACGAATGGCAGGTAGTTTTGATCGATATTTAGGATTAATGTTTCCCAAAGTATAATAGAACATTACCAACTTATTTTTGGAGGCATGAGACCCAAGTGGGTTACAAATTTCAATTTCATCTGAGTAAAGGATAATCTGTAAGGCAGAGGGGTGTGCAGAAAATAAACGGTGAGACTTCATGAGTTCTCCATCTATGATATCATATAAATACTCATTTCTGTAATTTTTCTGCTCATCTATCAATGCCAAAACTCTTGGATGGGACAATAACTGCTCCAAACTTCTGACAAGCGGAACATAATGAAAACATTTGGGCACAGTAGTGAGGAATCTTTTTTTCCCTTTTTTTCCCCATGACAGCAGTATACCCAACACAAACCTCCTCGGACTCCACAAAATTGAAATTTCTCTTTATCACATCATCCTGCCTGTATGTTGTTGAAACAGAGGCAAATGGATCCTCAATCTGGTCGAAGACTGCCAAAACATCTTTTTCAAGTCCACTTCCATGATGCTGCTGGAAAACCTTTTGTACCTGACTTCTCAGATTATTGACCAACGATGCCTGATACTGTTGTAATGCTGCAACGACATCATTCACACCACTCTGAAAAACAGACAGAAAGGACAAACGACATCTTAGTTGTTTGCTATTAAAAGAGATTTATTTTTAGTGAATAGACAACTTATAATGTAAGGACTAATAACGTACGTAGCTCTGCAACCAAAAAAACTGCATAGAATTATTTGACTGTTTCTTATAGATTTTTTCCCTCACTGAAACTGAAGAAAAAAAAATTTTTTTTAATTCCTTCTCGGATTTCTTGCAAAACTCAAATTTTTAGTTTAATTAAGATTACAATTTTCCTTTTTATATAATTTTATATAATTTTATATATAATTTTATATAATTTTATATAATTTTATATATAATTTTGTATGAGCACAAACCTGTGAAAGACGATGTTTCTCTCTTGCAGTCAATACAAGAGCTGTTGCTTGTCTGGTAAGAACATCGTGGCAGGAGTCATCCTTCAGAAAAGAGAAATAAATATAGGAGTGTTATAAACTGGTAAAATGTTTTATCAAAAGAAGTTGTTATTGTTCAGTAGTGATAGACTCACCATAGATTGGGATGATGCTACTCCATCTGCGAACCCGCTTGGACAAGCTGCTGAAATGTTTGGAGTCGAGGTATCATTGTTGGTCTGGGATGGAACAAGGGGCCTTTGCGAGATATGGGCACCATCATCGAAGCCAGAGTACAATGTCTTATTATTGTCAAAAGTACCAAAATGTTCGGGGCACACACTGTCTGGATCATGCTGTATTGTGTTTTGATCAATCACTGCATCTTCTCCTGAGTTCAATCTGGTGTCTACAGCTGCATCCATTGTTGGCTGGCTTGTTGGCTGGTTTTCGACCACTGGATCAGTCCTGTAGGCCCACATGTTACTCAGACTTCT
This sequence comes from Maylandia zebra, assembly GCF_041146795.1. Classification (NCBI taxonomy): domain Eukaryota; kingdom Metazoa; phylum Chordata; class Actinopteri; order Cichliformes; family Cichlidae; genus Maylandia; species Maylandia zebra. The sequence goes on along the minus strand of NC_135182.1, from coordinate 7,469,991 downwards.
GTTCTCCGCTGATGAGGGTTCCCTCCTAGAACTGCAATTGAGATTAATTGATTAATTGACTAGTTAAAGATATTAATTACAAGCTACACTGATCATTTCTAAATAATTCTATTCTGCATTTGATAATTTACTCCAAAATATGTATGTTTTCAGACTGAGTTTAATAAATTGTTACTAATTTATTGCTGATTGATATTTGGTAGCTTAACTGTAGTTTAAAAGCTTTAAAAATCCTCAAAAACCTAAACCTGGAAAGCTAAACTAAAGAACACAGGAAACATTGAAAATGTTGCAAAAACCTTACAACCTGGAGCAAGGAGCATGAGACATGAAAACCTGAGGGAGGGAACACAGATGACACAGAGGAGAAAATGCAGACGATCCGACAAAGAACAGAGGGAAGCACACACTAAATATACACACACACTGGGAAACAAGGAATTGGCAGACAGGTACGAAACACAGCTGACACTAATCAGATGAGAAGAGACCAGGGGGAAGGGCAACAGAATACACTGATGCAGGGCATGGGACTATCAAAGTAAAACAGGAATAAACATGAACATCAAACCAGGGACACTTGACTCAAGACAAGGGAGGCACGGAGAACACCTAAACACAGGAAATAATTAACAAATAACCAGGAAACTAACTGAAACAATGAATATTAATAAACACAAACAACCAAGGAGACTCTGGACCATGCCCATTGGTTTATTTAAAACAAAAGTAAAAAAAAATAAAAATGGTGTTTTCTCTATTAGGAGAAATTAAGCACTCAGAAAAATTGTTTAGAAATAGCATTGATGTGGATCATAAGGAATTAGCATTAACATATCTACTGTTAAGCTGTAAACACAAGTAGGAATCTAACATGAATACTTTATATGATTTATACTTTATATACTTTATATAACACGCCCCGCCATATACCCCAATCGCCCGCTTCTGGCCGGGGAGCCATCCCACTGAACCTACTCCCCACTCCGCGAGCAGGCTAGGGAATCGGCCCGGACCATCGGCGCCCCATGCCCCGTCTCAGCGACGGGGAAGTGTCCACTCTGGAAGCCCCGGAGCTGGCTTGGTGGCCACCCATGTGGCAAGCAGCAGTCCTCCTCTCCATCATGCAGCAGTCCAGCCCTTCAAAATCTGTTGGTGATCATGGATGTTTTCACATTTTTCCACGCTGTCAGATTCCACCGGTGGAGTTGAGCATAACTTGCTTTTCGCAAGTTTATTGCCGCTCGTCATCCACGCCTCCCGCTGAACGCGTAGCGCTACTTTGAAGTTTGTTTTTCGCGCTACTTGTACGGCACTATGTTGCCTGGCGGATGGACATGTGACCAACATACGACTCTTGAACCCCGATACTATGTGTCTGATCACATGCAACGTAGTGCCGTACAACAGCGGAACAAACAAAACAAATCGTCTTACGATATGACAAAAATCATGGACAATCCATAGAAAAGCCGCACCTGACTAAAAGCCGCAGGGTTCAAAGCTTGTGCAAAAAGTAGCGGCTTATAGCCCGACAATTACGGTAGTTTTATTGACAAAAACCACCAGGTCATTCAGTGTTCCCTTAGTGCTAATGTATAAGAGATGTTGGTGTACTATACCTGAAGTAATGTTGTTAAGTCCCTAAGTCATATTCTTTTATTGTCATGACTGTATTTGAAGCTATTTTTATTTTTGTATGATACCTGATTCAGTTTATGAAGTAAACTAAAGTCTAAAATACTTAGTCAGTCATTTGTTTAATAGTAATTTAACATTACATAATTCACATATAAAACTATGAATTGTAATTTTAAATGGTTTAAAAGCATGTAGAATAGAATATGTAGGCAAGTATATTTCTCCTTTTTTTTTTTTATCAAGAAGCAAAGATAAAAAGAAGAAAAAAAAACAGGGCAGGGTTCGGGGGTTGAATCATCCATCCCCACCAATGGCAAAACCAAATCTACGCACTTGGTCTGTTTACACCTACAGGCCAGTGGGCACTCTTTCAATGATGAGGATGTACACATGCCGGACAGAGACGAACGCTGGTTTGAGCGGGGAGTCAAGGAGGCCATTTACGTGAAAGGGGAAAGAGCATCTCTGAATCGAGCAAGGGGCCTAAGGATACATTTTTGCTATCTTACAATGCTGTGATAGCAGCTATTCCCTAACTCTCTGTGAACTGTACTTATGCCCATTGAATTCTACACCTTGCATAGCTTTGCCTGATTGAGTGCTCTGTCAGTAAATTGAACTGTAGCCCAAAATTACAGCAGATATTTCCAAATGAAACATAAACAAACTCCTCACACTCTCATCGGACAGTACATGAACACCTCAACAAATGAAATGTATACATAGTTTGGACAATCACCATCTAAACACTGTGCAAAGATGTCACCTGCGCAAACGAGAAACTTAAACTGTGGTGTCCTGTAGGGTTCAATTTACAGTGTATATGTGAAGAAGCGCTGTGTGCAAACAGGAGATGAGGACTCAAACACAGACTTCACAGAGGCAAAAATGGGGACTGAAAAGGCAGTTTATTTTAGGCTCAGGAAAAATTATACAACTAATGATGAACTAAACTAGACTGGGAAAATATAAACTAAACCTCACAGAGAGGAACACAAGGGAACACACAGCATGAGGGACGACACGACACAGAACTCTGACATAAGTACACGAAAGGTAATGAGGGAAGTGTAAAGTACACAGGGAACACAGCTGAGGACAATTACACATGACAGCGCGGGGAGGAAACTAAACTGAAAATGCTGACACCAAGACATGGACCTTGAACATAACACAGAGAGAGAGGGAGAGAGAGAGAGAGAGAGAGAGAACATGATGGAAAGAGGAAAATGCAGAACACAAGGAGTGGGAGCAAAGCATGATAATTTTCTAGATATTTTTACTATGTGGTACAATAAACATTGTCCTGTAAACGAACACATGACAAAGAAAAAAAAGATAAAAAGTCCTTGGCTCACAAAAGGAATTATTAATGCTTGCAAAAAGAAAAACAATCTGTATAAACAGTTTATCAAAGTAAAAACAAAAGAAGTGGAACAAAGATATAAAGCATATAGAAATAAATTGACTGATATTATAAGAACGAGCAAACAACTTTATTATAGAAGAAGATTATATGAAAATAAAAACAATATAAAAGGAACTTGGGATGTGTTAAACAACTTAATTAAACAAGGATCTTCTGGAACATCATATCCTGAATATTTTACTGATGCAAATGGTGAAAATCACAACATGAGTAATATTGTCGATGGGTTCAATAAATTCTTCATAAATGTTGGCCCTGAACTAGCAGCGGACATCCCGTGTCATAAAAATGAAAATATCAGTAATATAAAATCAAATCCCTTTTCACTGTTCCTCTCAGCTACAAATGAGCAAGAAGTAATAAATATCACATTAAAATGTAAAAGTAAGTCTTCAACTGATTATCATGACATAAATATGTCTGTAGTTAAACAGGTTATTCTGAATATTGCTAGTCCCTTAACATATATCTGTAATTTATCATTTCAGTCCGGTTGTTTTCCAAAAAAAATGAAAATTGCGAAAGTAATACCACTATATAAAAGTAACGACAAACACAGTTTTACCAATTATAGGCCTATTTCTCTACTGCCTCAATTCTCAAAAATTCTAGAAAAACTTTTTAATTCAAGATTAGAAAAATTCCTTGAAAAACATCAAATAATAAATGTTGGTCAGTATGGTTTCAGAACGCAAAGAACCACTTCAATGGCGATAATTGAGGCAGTAGAAGAAATTACTGATACACTGGATAAAAATAAATATGCAGTTGGTATTTTGTTGACCTCAAAAAGGCCTTCGACACAATCAATCACTCAATTTTACTGGATAAATTGGAAAGATATGGTATTCGAGGGAAAGCTGGTAACTGGTTAAAAAGTTACCTAACAGGTCGGGAACAATATGTTAGCATAGGGCATTACCATTCAGAGAAACTTGGTATTACATGTGGTGTTCCCCAAGGGTCAGTGTTGGGACCAAAACTTTTCAATGTATACATAAATGATATTTTTGATGTTTCTCAAGTACTTAAACTCATACTGTTCGCAGATGACACCAACATATTTTTCAGTAGCGATGATTATACTGATCTTGTAATGACTGTAAACAGGGAGCTAAAATTAATAAAAAAATGGATGGACATAAATAAATTATCATTAAATATAAATAAAACTAAAGCAATGTTTTTTGGTAATTTAAAATATAATATAGAATTACCAATTATCATTGAAGGTGTACCAATTGATAATGTGAGTGAAAACAAATTTTTGGGAGTTGTAATTGATAACAAAATTTCATGGAAACCCCACGTCAGACACATAAAAACCAAAATTTCTAGAAGCCTCGCAGTTTTGAACAAAGTGAAACAATTCCTTGATATGCATCTGGTACACTAGCTGCACAGGGGCTCAGAGGAAAGCACTCCAAGGGCTCATTAACACCGCCCAAAAGATCACTGGCTGCCCTCTCCCCACACTGGAAGTTCTACACAACGCCCACTGTTTTAAAAAGGCCCAAAACATCATAAAAGACACCTCACATCCTGGCCACTCCCTGTTCGAACTGTTGCCCTCAGGCAGACGGTACAGGGCAATCAGAGCAAGGACTAATAGACTCAAACACAGCTGTTATCCAACTGCAATAACACATCTGAATACTACAAAAAAATGTCCATCACGCCACTCTTGTGTTAATCTATGCACGGTCTGAAGCATGTGTGTGGGAATGTATGTGAATGTTTTACTGTTATATCTTATTAGTATTTTAAGTATTCTATCTATTTTATTTATTGAATTTTATTGTTTTATTTATATTTTGATATTGCTAGGGATGATGCAATGATCGGGGACCATTCTTAATTTCGTTGTTCTCATGACAATGACAATAAAGTTTCTGATTCTGATTCTGATAAAGATGCACTTCGTACTCTGTACTGTACCCTGGTTCTTCCATATCTTACATATTGTGTGGAAGTGTGGGGAAATACATATAAAAATACAACTAATCCATTAGTCACAGTACAGAAACGAGCACTGCGTATTATTCACAAGGCTGGTTATCTAGATCATACTCACAAATTCTTTCTTCAGGCAAAGTTACTTAAATTCCAGGATCTGGTTAATTACAATACATCCATAATTTTGTATAAAGCTTTTACTAAACTTTTACCGGCAAATTTACAAACTAGATTTGAAATTCGAGAAAAGGTTTATAATGTGAGAGGCTTTGGAGAATTCAAATTACCCAGAACTCGAACAACCCGTAAAGGCTTTTGTGTGTCTGTATGTGGTGTGAAAATCTGGAACAGTCTGAGTTTACAATTGAAACAATGCAAAAATATTCATAGATTTAAATTTCTCTACAAACAGTTGGTTTGGTCACAGTATACTCAATGATGGGTTTTAGTGTGCTCTGTAATGTCTGTCCTCTTACCATTGCTGGTATGGATTCCAAAATAAAAATAAATAAATAAAGTGTGCGTATGTATGTACATATATGTACTTGTGTGTGTAGATATATATGTATGTATATGTATGTGTGTTTGTTACTTGTAGTTATTACTGCCTGTTACCTGTGGTAATGCAATTTATAATTTATATATTCTGTATTCAGTTATGAAGGCTCTAATTGTTGGTTGCGAGCTGCCGCTTAGATGCTTGTATCTGCCCGGGGTTGTTGATGGGTCTGTATGCAATGATGGGCGTAGCTGCGGGAAGTTTATTGTTTTTTTTTTTGTTGATGAGTGAGTATAGGGGTGGGATTTAATAAGTTTTCTTCGTCCCACTCCTTTTTCAGGCAAGTTTTGTTTTTTGTTTTGTGTATTTTATGTTCAATATAGGTATTTGTTGTGCCTGAAAATGAATAAATAAATGAAGTGAAAATGAATGAAGCACAATAACTCACATCACTAAATACACGGTCACACAGAGGGAAACAATGGGGATAAAGACAGAAGGGGAAATCCAATAAATCAACCTGAACAACTTAGGACCCATAGAATAACAAATGAACTTAACATGACACAGGAACACAGGAAAACTAAGAACGCTGGGTCAAATGACCCAGGACCCTGACAGTATATGCAGTTTAACAGCAACACTCTGTGATTTATTCAAGACACTTCCTAGCATATAAATCTGTTTCACACTTTATTGCACATACAGTTTAATAGATGGTGGAGCCTGGTGATCTTATCTCAGGAATTGGGGGATGCAGGAAGCCACCTTTAGGTGACCCTGTAAGAGGAGATAAGGGGTTGTAAATTATTTCTCTTGGAGATGCTCAATGGCGTAAAAAACAGCTGTGGAATGCTTTTGTTCTTTTTTAGTGTATTTAAGCAAGGGCTGTGCTGAGATCTGGAGAGAGACTATGTATCAGTGTCATGCTGAATGTCTTCTATCTCAAGTTGTTGGGAACGTAGCGTTTTCAGTGGGAGAAACATTTTGTCACTCATCCAAGTGACTTCTTCAGTCTACAGGCATCTTACAATGCTGTAATTGCAGCCATTCCCCAACTCTCTGTGAATGGTACTGATTTACAGCATTTGATATGTAGAGGATGCATCCCACTTCTTTCTAAAAGCACTTATCATTCCGAACAAGTACAATCCCCATCTTGACCTCTTTATGGCCATGGTATATAGGATATTTTAGTGTGGGTAGGTAACTATCCTGAAGTATAGAAAAAGATTTAAAGATTTAAATGTTTAACAATAAATATAAACTGTGCCCTTGATTCCTGTCAGAAGAAAATTGTATATAGTGTGATCAGCTTCATGAAATGTGTTCTTTTATTGATCACTAAGCAAATGGCTACGTGACTTTTGACATGAACTCTTGTGTGATAAACAACTAACAGCTTCCTCTTTTATAAGAACATACAGACTTAGAAAAGGGGAACCTCAGCTCTGAGTTCCTAGAATAACTCTGTTATCTTTGTACACACACACACACACACACACACACAAGCTTGTATAAATAAAGAACGCAGATGGTGATACAGTGCGAGTCTGTGAGTGCCTCCTATCAGGAAGAGCGCTCTGTGACCGTCCTCGCGAGTAAAAGACAACTGCAGTGTTAGTGTTTTCTAACTCAGGTGTCTTAGCTGAAGAACTGCGGGGGTGATTTATAGAAATCCCCTGTCATAAAATTTGTTACATTTTAATGTTCAGTTCAAAGATTGCCATGGTCCTCTCGGTCGATTCTCCCATTTCTGTCTGTGTATATGATCTGATTATAGTTGAGCTTGCTTCCCACTGTGCTGTTCCACACCTGGGAGAAATTGCTGATTATGCATCTGACTGCTGTTGGGCTCATAACCCAGAATAAAGGCAGTTCAAAATTCGACTCCAGATCATTGCACCACACGCAGTATACAGTCTCAATGTCTTATAATCATGAGTACAGCAACAGGGAACGTGAATTTATTTGGACTGTTGTCTCTGTTCAGATGTCCCTTACCTTGGAAAAAAGGAATTGTCTATTGGAGGCACTGAGGAGAGTGCTGTTTTGGAGCGAAGACAGAAAACTACATTTTAGTGTGTTCAGCCAACAAGCTAGCAGGAGACTATTCATCTACCTCCCTTGTAATACCCTTCCTTGGAAATCCAGTATCATTACAAGGGCTTTAGAGTGTGACGAATTTGGTGGCGAATAAAGAGAGAGAGAGAGCTGCTGCTGAGGAAACATTTGAGAAGGCCATGGACATTTGTAGAAGCTGCAACATTGAGATTCCTCAGGGAGCAAGGCACAAACAGAAAAGACTCGAAGGATTTGTGCTCGAATCCAGCTGTGGTGCAACAACCAAATCTCACAAGCTCAGCAGAGCTTAGGTGTGAGATGTTCTTTCCTTGTTTGGACCGAATGTTGCAGGAGCTAGCAGACAGATTTTTAGGGGTAGGACAGAAAATAATGAAGGGTATTCAGGCATGCAATCCATCTTCCTCAACATTACTTTCCGAAGATGCCTTAAAACCCATTGTGGCACACTACCATGTGACGATAAAGCCTGAAGAACTTGTCATGGCAAAAAACTTCATGAAAAGAAAAATGGAAAAAGAGGACATTCACAACATTACAACTGCCTTCCACTTGCTTGACGATGACATGTTCCCAATTCTGAAGGTTCAAATTCAAATTTTTATTTGTCACGTACACAGTCATACACAGTACGATATGTAGTGAAATGCTTGGACAACTGCTCGTGACCTAAAGAAAACAAAAAAGGAAAAGGCTATGAATAAGATAGGAAATAAATATGAAAAATTAAAAAGGGTAAATTTAACTAGGAAGGAATAAAATATAAATTAAGGTTAAAAATGAAATAACTGTACAACACAAATTAGAATGAAGGGTAAATTTAACTGGGAAAGAATAAGATAAAATATATAAATTAAAGTTGAAAATAAAATAACTGTACAACAAAATACACAATATAGAACTATATAAGAATGTATGAAGAAATATAAATATAAATAAATATATACACAATAACAGCAGCTGTACAAGTATTAACCGGAAATGAAGAATGTAGTGACCAGTGTTGTGCAATCCACATTATGTCTTGTGCAGTGCAAACATGCTTAAAGTGATTTAAGTGATGAAGTGAAAACAAAGTCCAGAATGTCCAGTGTGTGTGTAAGAACTATATGTGTGGGTCAGTACTGTGTGGGGGTGTGATTGAGAGACCGTATCGCCTGTGGGAAGAAGCTCCTCCTCAGTCTCTCTGTGTTGGTCTTCAGGGAGCGGAATCGCTTTCCTGACCTCAACAGAGAGAACAGTCCGTTGTTGGGATGGCTGAGGTCCTTCACGATCTTCCTGGCCTTGGTCCAGCACCGCCTGCTGTAGATTGAGTGCAGGTCAGGGAGCTCGGAGCGGATGGTGCGCTCAGCTGACCGCACAACCCTCTGTAGAGCTCGTCTGTCCTGCATGGTGCTGTTCCCGAACCAGGTTAAGATGTTTCCCGCCAGGATGCTCTCTATGGTGCACGAGTAAAAGTTCCTGAGCACCTTGGAGGGCAGTTGGAAGTCTCTCAAGCGTCTGAGGTGGTAGAGACGCTGACGGGCCTTTTTCACCACGGTGTTGATGTGACAGGACCATGACAGGTCCTGCGTGATGTGAACTCCGAGGTATTTGAAGCTGTCCACTCTCTCCCCTGGGCACTCGTTGATGACATCAGGTCATCTTTAGAATTGCCATTCCTGTCAGTAGCTGCAGCTGTGAGCGCTCTTTTAGTGCCTTGTGTTGTCTCCACACATGGCTAAGGAGAACCGTGGGACAAGAGAGGCTGAATGATTTGGCCATATTATCTATTGAAAAGGAATATTTGAATAATATTGACCCTGAAAAGGTCATTGATAGGTTCACAAAACTCAAGCCTCTAAGATACAGTCTCCTGTTACCACAATAAAGAGGTGTTTTCAGTGTACTGCAGGTCTATGATGATTTTCAGTGCTCCTATCATGTAGTATTGATTCTGGTTATGTCTTGGTTAAGTCCTAAAGTAGTCCTGATTTTGAACTGTTGTAGTCCTGTTTTAATTCCAGATCAGTTCTGGGTCTGGTTGAATTGGGGTTTAGGCCCCGTGTCTTGATGCAGCCTCTGATTTTGTTCTGCCTTGCTGCTTAATTAAAAAACTAGTTTAACCCTTTAAGACCTACCATAGAACCTATGGAACGCCAGGACTGCCATAATGAATTAATTAAATACACCATTAAATAATTAATTAAATGTGGCAATAATTAATTAAAATTGGAATTAATTAATTAAATAAATAGTTATGACACATGTAATTAATTAATTATTGACACATTTAATTAATTATTTATGTATTTCACATTTTAATTAATTATTGACACATTTAATTAATTAATTATTGACACATTTAATTAATTATTTATGTATTTCACATTTTAATTAATTATTGACACATTTCATTAATTATTGACACATTTAATTAATTATTTAATGATATATTTATTTATTTCATTTTGGCAGTCCTGACGCCTGGCTCTCATCATGAAATAATTTTATCTGTCAGCCTCACCCATCAAACTCAGGGGGCGGGGTTAACGCTGATCGAGTCAAAACCATTGCTTTGGCCTGGTGGCCATTGTTTCTAGCACACAACAACCGGCATGTGGAAGCTAACAGAACTGAGCTTTGAAAAACCCTGTTTGTGTGTTACCAAATACCGTTTTAATATTTTTTTAGCCGAGAATGTAGTGGTTTAATCTTCATGTGTCTGGTCGGTTTGTCAAGATACAGCCTCTTTGCAAAAGTGTTTCGATGATTTCGGAGATGTCTGCCCAGTCTCACGGCAAAGCGTGGGATAGACCCGCTCGCCTCGCAAGCAATCCCACCGACAAAGCGCAGGCCCCGGTACACAGCTGTAGTAACCCCCGCTGACTTCTTTTACTGAGGTTATATTTATCGGTGTTTTATTTCCTGATGTTCTTATGTGTCCTACGTGTTTCAGTCGCCAATTCTGAATTATAACTAACATTAAAAACATGTTTAAGGAGGAGAGAGAGCAAATAAATCTGTTTAACATCTGATCTTTGGGTTTTTGTTCAGTAATCAGTGTGACCTGTGTATAAACACATAAAAGAGATAACGTTGGTGTTTCCGTCATGTAGTAACTGCTGGCTTTAACTGTACAAAGGTTGTTCGACACTATGAAACACATACAGACTTCATGATGTTCGGCTAATATTTTTATTGTGAATATTAATCATGCTGACCTCGCTCTGTACACCACGCAGCGAGGTCAGCATATCCACGATATCCTCAGCTCCATGAGTTAACACAAAGTTTCCCAGCTGACTATCTAACTGCCAACTATTCCAGAGATGTGAAAATATACAGCATAAAGAAAAGTGTAAGAGACTCAGCAGCAGATTAGAATAACAGTTATACATTTAATAAATCACCAAATGAATCCAAGAAACGAGCAAACCTGTTCCGACAATTTGAATTTGTATTCCCTCAGCTGCAGACTCGCTGCTGTTTAAATGTTTGAAAAGGAAGATTAGATATAAACAAACGTCAAACATAGACTCAGTCTGCCTTCACATTTGATATGAGGCCAGCACGTATAGTGGCCTCAGCAGGCTATTACTGAAATACACGTGCTATATCATAAACTATGATATAAACAGGGAGGTCCTATTAACATGTTTAGTTTTAAAGGACACCTTCCTGCCTTTAGTCTCATTCATGAGCAGTATTAGTTTTCTTCTAACATCCAGAAGTCTGCACAATGTGTTTCATAGTTTGTAACAAGCCTTTGACAGGTAAACATAACATGACCGAAAAAGCAAAAAAAAAGAAAAAAAAAAGAGAGAGAGTGTTGACATAAGAAGAGAAAATTCTCTCAATTATGGAGACAGACAAATGGTTCATTTATGTTTGATGTGTGTTTATTCCTCCCTAAATATCGTCGGTGAAGTTCGCCATGCATGTCAGATTTTCCTGCGCATTTTTATACGTCTGCCAACAGAGAGAGAAAAAAAATCACATTCTAACAGACAGCTGGTGCTTAGAATACAGTTGAATAACTATTAAAAAACAGATGATATTTAGATGATAGTTCAGTCTAACACATGTGCCAGTGAACCATTAAACGTCTGTGAAACTATGCAGTTATGAAACGTAACTTTAACCTCAGCCAAACCGATTTGCTCAGTTGTAAATAAAACAGCGAAGTAAACGTGACCCGACAGACAGAACCTGAGTGAATGAAGTCCAGCGTTTAACCACTGAGAGCTAAAACTCAGCTGAGGTTTGAAAGCTGTGTGCCGGTGATTGGACATCAGCCGCTGATAAAGCTGTTCGCCTATAAAGTGCTCTGTAAGGAAACGAGCTCCAGCAGCTCTGCGCTCGGGGAAAACACTATATTTACTTATCTTGTGCAGAAAAATGCGCTGACATTGCGTTATATCGAGCACCGGCTGCCCAGTTAAACTGTGACTATCACCAGGTAACGTAGGCGTGTTTCTTGAATTAGCAGCAGGTGTTAAACAGCTGACAGATGAGGAGGAGGATGCATGCAGGTAAACTGAGGGTCTGTTGAGCTGATCGCTGGTTTCGTGAGAAAAATGTCAGCTCGTTCTTTATGTTACAGAAGCACAGAGACACAAGACCAGGCGGAAAGAGACGATCGTTCGGTGAAAATGAGAATCTGCGAATGCAACATGTGGAACACGGAGAGTGGAATATGTAAACAAACCGGTTAACGTAACCCCCTCGGTGCACTCTGCATGCTAACTGTTAGCAGAGCTAGTGAAATCTCTGAAAACATCTGAGCACTTTTGCAAACATGTTCTATGTTGACAACCTGACCAGACATACGTCGCAACATTCGCGGCTAAAACACTGTTAAAAGTGTAGCTGGTGACAGAAAAACGGGGTATTTTAAAACTACACCACCACCATTGCTGCTTGTGATTTGATCTGCATTCTGGGATAACTGGCTGCCCCAAGTCTACACAAGCAATCGATTTTCTAGGATCGACCTGTTTTGATTTACTTTGCACGGCAACCAATCAAATGTTAGAGAAGCTGCATGGGCAGCGTTAACCCCGCCCCCTGAGTTTGATGGGTGAGGCTGACAGATAAAATTATTTCATGACGAGAGCCAGGCGCCAGGACTGCCAAAATGAAATAAATAAATATATCATTAAATAATTAATTAAATGTGTCAATAATTAATTAAATGTGTCAATAATTAATTAAAATGTGAAATACATAAATAATTAATTAAATGTGTCAATAATTAATTAATTACATGTGTCATAACTATTTATTTAATTAATTAATTCCAATTTTAATTAATTATTGCCACATTTAATTAATTATTTAATGGTGTATTTAATTAATTCATTATGGCAGTCCTGGCGTTCCATAAGAACCAAGTCCGCCAGAGCTTATATTATATTTTTACATGCTGTAGTGCCATTTTTGGGAGCATTTCAAGTTGCTATACATCAATACAACCATTATAACCCAGATTTTAATAATATGTATGCATTAGGTGCATAGTAATTACAGTACATAAATTGCAAAAAAAGTGCAATAAACTACAAAAAAATTCAAAAATCGTTTTTGTTTTTTTAAATTCAAATTCAAAATTCAAATTCAAATTCAAATTTTATTTGTCACATACACAGTCATACACAGTACGATATGTAGTGAAATGCTTGGACAACTGCTCGTGACCTAAAGAGAACAAAAAAGGAAAAGGCTATGAATAAGATAGGAAATAAATATGAAAAATTAAAAAGGGTAAATTTAACTAGGAAGGAATAAAATATAAATTAAGGTTAAAAATGAAATAACTGTACAACACAAATTAGAATGAAGGGTAAATTTAACTGGGAAGAATAAGATAAAATATATAAATTAAAGTTGAAAATAAAATAACTGTACAACAAAATACACAATACACAATATAGAACTATATAAGAATGTATGAAGAAATCTAAATATAAATAAATATATACACAATAACAGCAGCTGTACAAGTATTAACCGGAAATGAAGAATATAGTGACCAGTGTTGTGCAAAACCAAAGTCCAGAAAGTCCAGTGTGTGTGTAAGAACTGTATGTGTGGGTCAGTACTGTGTGGTGGTGTGATTGAGAGACCGTATCGCCTGCGGGAAGAAGCTCCTCCTCAGTCTCTCTGTGTTGGTCTTCAGGGAGCGGAATCGCTTTCCTGACCTCAACAGAGAGAACAGTCCGTTGTTGGGATGGCTGAGGTCCTTCACGATCTTCCTGGCCTTGGTCCAGCACCGCCTGCTGTAGATTGAGTGCAGGTCAGGGAGCTCGGAGCGGATGGTGCGCTCAGCTGACCGCACAACCCTCTGTAGAGCTCGTCTGTCCTGCATGGTGCTGTTCCCGAACCAGGTTAAGATGTTTCCCGCCAGGATGCTCTCTATGGTGCACGAGTAAAAGTTCCTGAGCACCTTGGAGGGCAGTTGGAAGTCTCTCAAGCGTCTGAGGTGGTAGAGACGCTGTCGGGCCTTTTTCACCACGGTGTTGATGTGACAGGACCATGACAGGTCCTGCGTGATGTGAACTCCGAGGTATTTGAAGCTGTCCACTCTCTCCACTGGGCACTCGTTGATGACGGGGGTCTGGTAGTTCCTCTCCTGCTTAGTGCTGAAGTCCACTATCAGCTCCTTTGTTTTACTTAACATATATTTCTAGTTAGAGAAATTTAAGAGGCTTATCCCTGAAAACTGAAAATACAAAAAAGTTGCACAAAATAGTTTTCAACCACAGGAAATTTATTTTGAGTGTCTTCATAGTTTTATTTTTGAAATACACCAATTTTTATATACTGCAGGAAAAACAAAAATAAATATTATAGTGCAAATTTGCAAAAAAGCAGCATATGCATCAAAATAAACTATTTCCAGCAGTGCAATATGAGTTCTAAGCATCCCAGAAACGACACAGAAAGTCATAAAGTCAAAGATAACTTTTAAAAACACCAGTATAGACTCATGAGGCCCTGATGGTAAAAAACTACATTTCCGCGAAAATGACGTCACTTCCGGTTTTGGGCAGGTAATGGCGGACATGCGATAGTTGACGCTGATGTCTATTCTAACGTAGGAAGTGTTATGAACACCTGCTCGGATCGGCAAAGCGTGTTTCTGGAATATTATGTTTTTGTTGCTGCAAGTGCTTTTTATGCAGTTTTTGCAAAGCTATATGTGGAAGGAAACTGTGACCTAGGACAAGCTGATGGCATAAGATGTAAGTACAGTTCTACAAGGATTTAAAAGTAGTTGCGCAAAACGGAGCGTGCCCGCCCTGACCGGTTTTAAAGGGTTAAACATATCAGGTCCCCATAAGGAGAATCATGTGCTAACGGCTGTCCAAATGACTCGGGTAAAGTTTGTAGCATGCGTGCTTGTTGTTTTTGTCTGCTTCCACTTGTCTTTGCACTAGGATGATGTCGGAGTAAATGTGCAGTCATATTCGTTGTGTTCCGTGGCGTGGCACATTCAACATACTGTTTTACTTTTGTCCATGACGCGCTTACCTTCAATTTGCCATGTTGCAACGTGAGCTTAACTTCTGTCTCGCTAGCTTTCCCTGTGGTCAGTGAATCTGCGTTCGACTACTCCGCCTAGGCTGCACTGTCGAGCGCAGATCCACTGAGCACTCAACACAGACAGCATCGTCAGAAGAAAAGTTGATAAAATAAATTTTAAAATTTGTATTGTTCGATACATATGCATACACAGCAAATCCATCATGTCCAAATTAACACTGTCAGATTTGATTTCAACACTATTAAAGTGTCTATATGGGTCCACACCAGAGAGTGTTAATTTAACTCTTTTTGGAGAGTTGGTAAGTTAACACTGATTTAGTGTTAAACACCAAATCTGTCTGGAGTTGATAATTTAACACTTACTAATGCTAACTAGGTGTTAAGAGTTTATATATTAACTCTCAAAGAGTATTTTAGTTTAACTACGTAAGAGTTATCTTCTAATTAATTCTAAAAAGCGGGAATTTTCCTGTTCTGAACTTCTAGAAATTTCTTTTGGAAATAAACATTTACTAAAAAGATGCAATGGTTTTTGTAAAAACATTTATTCTGAACTGTGCACCACAATTTCAAAAACATTTTCTGAAAGATGTAACAGTATACATGTTCTCACTTTTATTAGAATTTTGTTTATCAAAAGGTCTGACATAGGTGAGCTGGTAAATGCAAATAACAGCATTCTCATCACTTATTTCTTCAATACACAGACGATGCCATCTCTCATCTCCTCCACACATCACTCACTCACTTGGACACTAAAAGGGGGAATTATGTTAAAATGCTCTTCATAGACTACAGCTCTGCATTTAATACCATAATTCCCTCCACACTCACCACCAAGCTGGAGCATCTGGGACTCAGCTCATCTATGTGTCAGTGGATCTCCAACTTCCTAACTGGCAGACCACAGGCAGTAAGGATGGGTGGACATGTCTCAGCCTCCACCACTCTCAGCACTGGAGCCCCCCAGGGGTGTGTTCTGAGCCCCCTGCTGTACTCTTTGTACACATATGACTGTGTGGCCACTACCAGCTCCACCACCATCATCAAGTTTGCTGACGACACCGTCGTGGTGGGCCTGATCACTGATAACAACGAGACGGCATACCTGAAGGAGATTAGGAATCTGGTTAACTGGTGCCAGAGGAACAACCTCCTTCTAAACGTCAGTAAGACAAAGGAGCTGATAGTGGACTTCAGCACTAAGCAGGAGAGGAACTACCAGACCCCTGTCATCAACGAGTGCCCAGTGGAGAGAGTGGACAGCTTCAAATACCTCGGAGTTCACATCACGCAGGACCTGTCATGGTCCTGTCACATCAACACCGTGGTGAAAAAGGCCCGTCAGCGTTTCTACCACCTCAGACGCTTGAGAGACTTCCAACTGCCCTCCAAGGTGCTCAGGAACTTTTACTCGTGCACCATAGAGAGCATCCTGACGGGAAACATCTTAACCTGGTTCGGGAACAGCACCATGCAGGACAGACGAGCTCTACAGAGGGTTGTGCGATCAGCTGAGCGCACCATCCGCTCCGAGCTCCCTGACCTGCACTCAATCTACAGCAGGCGGTGCTGGACCAAGGCCAGGAAGATCGTGAAGGACCTCAGCCACCCCAACAACGGACTGTTCTCTCTGTTGAGGTCAGGAAAGCGATTCCGCTCCCTGAAGACCAACACAGAGAGACTGAGGAGGAGCTTCTTCCCGCAGGCGATACGGTCTCTCAATCACACCACCACACAGTACTGACCCACACATACAGTTCTTACACACACACTGGACATTCTGAACATTTGTTTACACTTCATTACTTAAATCACGCTGCTGTTATTGTGTATATGCTGCTGTTATTGTGTATATATTTATTTATATTTCTTCATACATTCTTATACAGTTCTATATTGTGTATTTTGTTGTACAGTTATTTTATTTTCAACTTTAATTTATATATTTTATCTTATTCTCCCAGTTAAATTTACCCTTCATTCTAATTTGTGTTGTACAGTTATTTCATTTTTAACCTTAATTTATATTTTATTCCTTCCTAGTTAAATTTACCCTTTTTAATTTTTCATATTTATTTCCTATCTTATTCATAGCCTTTTCCTTTTTTGTTTTCTTTAGGTCACGAGCAGTTGTCCAAGCATTTCACTACACATCGTACTGTGTATGACTGTGTACGTGACAAATAAAATTTGAATTTACAATATGCATGTCCTTCATTCATCACTTTGTGGAACTTCAACACACTTCTGCTCTCCCCCATATTCCATCTTCACAAGCATATCCTATGTGGAGATTGAATAAAAATTAGTTGACACTAATTAATGGCACAAATAATCCGGTAATCAATTGCAGCACAGTAAAAAAAAAAAAAAAAGAATCCTCTTTGAGCCATTACTTGTGTAAAGTATTTTCCCAAAAGACAAGGACACAGACAACAGGTAATACTGAACTAAATGTAAAACCTCAACCTTTTTCATTTTTACCTAAACCGTGTGCACAAAACTCTGGAGGGATCTAAATGCTAACGTAGAACCCAGTCAGGACGTCAGCTACTGCTGTTTGCTCGTTTTGTTTATGGGAGATCGTTTTCAGGCTTCAAGTAGCACCATTATACTAACATTTCACATTCTAGACATTGTTTTAGGTGTATTTGACCAAAGGTTTGACTGAAAATTCACATGCAAGCTTTTTTTCAAGGCTAGCTAAAACAGAATATTATGCTATCACCGAGCAACATGGCTAATGCCTTTCACACAGCTTTGTCTCAACTCCAAAGAGCCACGGAAGTAAAAGCTAATAATAATAATTGAAACAATCTTTGAAAAAATGACTTACCAAGCATGGCAAACAACTCAAATATGTAGAGCAAAATGTTCTGAAACGGCTTCACTTCAGCTTCGATTGGAGCTTATGGTGCTGGGGACGGAGTCTGTGAATTTACTCTATTGGTGTCATAGCCCCTGTAGGAGTTCAGAGTTAAGAGGTCAAGAGTTAATGTTTCCATTGTAACACCTCCAGATTTGACATAGAAACACTCATTTTTAACACTCGATTTTAACTACTATCATTTTACACCTCAGAGTTACATTAAAAGAATGTGACTCTACTTTTGCAAGAAGACTACTAACACTAAAACATTTAACACTTTTGAATTTGCTGTGTACCGAACCGAAAGCACTGTATCGAACGGTTCAATATCGATACGAGTATTGTTGCACCCCTACTAAATACATCATCTTAGATTAGTGTAAGGGTTACTAGCAAGTGCCTTTATCCTGTAAAGAATACACAGATTTTCAGATTCCAGGAATAGGTTTTTTTCAGTACACCGTTTTGCATTTTGGTCTTCACTGGGGGGGGGCACCTGCAACTTTTCGAAGGTTGATGGACATTACCCTTAATGGTTGTTCCAAGTTTCCAGCTGCCTATCTGGATGATGTGGCGATTTACAGTGAATCTTGGGAGGAAAACCTGCAGCATCTAAAGGTTGTGATGGTAAAGATCTAGAAGGCTGGTTTGAATGTGAGCAAGTGTCACAAATAAGGATGCAGTGGACTCAAGAGCAGACTCAATTGCTACTCTGTGTGTCTCACTTTATAAGAGAATTTTATTTTTTTCTAACAAGCCTATGTAGCACATTTAAACAACAGAAAATGACAGGCACATTTACATTTCAGGATTCTAAAAAAAAACAGAATATCAATATATAAGAAAAGTTGAAAGGTATTGTGGTATTGTGGTGGGGCGTCCATGCAGGAAAGGTGGACGCACCTGCACGGCATCCGCAATAACGCCCGCTGAGTTAAACATGGGTAATTAGGATTTGTACACTCTAAAAAGTGTATTTCAGCAGTAGTTGAAGTTACGTAAAGTTCAGAGTGAGTTTCATTAAGATTTCTGCTTTAGTGGAGCCAGTCTACATTTGTGGAGTATATCAACTTGTTTTTACGTGTTGTTCCCTCAGTACACATGTAACCTGCTATTCTCATTAGAGTCAACCTGCATCAATTAGGTTTCTCGTGACGCAGTGCGTCTGATGTCATGACGTCTCCGCCTTCTCCAGAATTTTCTACCTGCGGTTGAGAACAACAATTTGAGAGGCACTTGGCTGCAGCCAGGACCTCGTGAACAATTTGGTCAATAAGGTAACGAAGATATTACTTTTTCCATAGTCCTTGAAGGTAAGTCAAATGTAGAACACATATTTTAATATATTAGATATAAAAATATTCCAACTGTATTGTTAAGTTTGTTAAGTGTTTAGTAAACTGACCTGACCAAACCGCTATCATTCAGCCCTGCTAACATTAGCGAAATGTCAGACCTGTTGGTAGTTTGTGCTTGGACATGTAGGTTAAGTTAGTAGTTTGCCGGCGGTACTCTCTTGTTTTAATATTGTAACGCTAGCTTAAAGTTGTGTATTCATGCAGTGTGTCGGTGTTGGCTTACTGTTAGTTATTCATTAGCATTAGCACATTATAGCGGCAAGCTGGGCCGCGGTTCTCTTCAGACTACGTTACTTCGGGCGCGCGCATTTATACACGAGTGGTTGTTCGCAGTATGCCTGTCGGCGCGAATAGTTCATGCGGTCACGGCCACGGGTGATGTAGGAGGTAAAGTTTAGCTGTGGTGGCTCCAGGAAGCATGCATTTACTGCCGCTTGCATTGCTTTCAATGTACATGACCTTTAAGAAGGCGAGGAGAAAGGGTGCGTGCAGCGCTCGTACACGCACGGATCAGCCGTGTGAGAGGGAGATGGTGTGCGGCAGAAAATCAAAATTAGAAATCATAGAAGAAAGTATTACGCTATTGAACACAGAAAATACAGCCATCAGATTTCTTGTAGACCTAGCACACTTCTGGTCTGTCTGAATACATATATAAGTACATAGATGCAGATGAACACTGTAAACATGATGAAAGATCGACAGACTAACTCGAACATATCTTTAATCTTTAGGACTTTGGGTAGCGCTTCCTTTCCTTCCTGTCAACCTCTCCAGAGGGGTGTCTGCTGATGGCAGACAGATTACATCACCTCTGGTTGGAACCCTGGACAGTGCCACAACCTTTGGCTTGGTGTCCAATGTGATGCCCCATCACCACCTTCTGACCTAACTTCTTCTCAGCTCTGTGACTACTTCAAGAGGGGCATTCCTGTGTGGAGGCGTGCCAGGCAGCTCGTTTTACCTGTGAACTTGCATACTTTCACTTCATCAACAACAAAGGTATGCAAGTTCAAAATAGTAATGTCTCATTTAAACTTAATTCAGTTTTACACTGAACAGGAATCGGCTTTATATATAAAACAATTGCAAAAAAAAAATAAATGTACCTATGGGCATTTGGGTTTTGTTTTTAAACTTTTGTTTTGAACTTATCCCTTTAAAATCTAATTAGAGAGGGCTGGCTACATTTGATGAATACATTTTGTGTTTAAATGATTCGCTTTGTGTTGGGCAATGTGGCAAAAAGCTGAGATGAGATCTAGTCTCATATCACCATATTGATATATTGTAATATTGCCCAACTCTCCCTCTGTGTTTTCTCAAATTATTTATATACACCCAGTAAAGCGTGTCTCTTTGTTTCTCCAGTGCTATGCTTCATGTGGAGATGCAAGGACTGTGGGACAACATTAACAAAAAGATCTGAATTGCTCAAACACTACAATCTGATTCACAGGCATTACGGACGAGGCCACTCATATCCATGCACTTATTTAAATTGTGCATGTAGGTTCAAGACTTGGAACGCCCTACTGAGCCATCTATCAAGAAATCACCCTGCCCAACAAGCAGTCTCCAAAGCTGCGTCCACATTCACTTGCCATATTTGTGGCCATAATAAACTCTCCACAGAAAGAGAATATTTTCAACATATCTATCAGCATCTTAAAAATAAGGAGACTGTAACATGTGTGTTCCAAAACTGTGAATATAAAACCAATGTCTATGAGAACTTCAAAAGTCATGAATACAGAAAACACTCTGGTACAGTGAACACATTTAAGCCTGGAATAAGTTCTGTTGATGAATCTTGTGCCAGTGTTGCCAGTGATATTTCAGATGTGGAAATTATAGAGAGTGATGTAAATTTAAATTCTGCTTTTGGCAGTGGGTATTCTGAAAACTTAGAGAAGGATATTGAGCTTAAAATTGCTTCAGTGCTCCTTAAGTTGGAACACATCTTTCTTGTGTCTAATGCAGCTGTAGATGAGCTTTTGCAGGAGTTAAACTATTTGATTGGTTCTGTTTCTGTGGCGATTACCCAAAAGACTATTAGCCAAGTATTACAAGACAACGGATGCCAATTTGACCAGTCAGTTGTTGAAAAGCTAGCCAGTGTACTCTGTGAGACAAACCCTGTAAAAAAAGCAATTGGAGATAAAGGTCCACTTTCCAGTCCTTGGAGACGAAAAGCATACTATAAGAGCCACTTTAAAGTAGTGGAACCAGTGGAATATATACTTGACCGAAAAAATAACAAGTCATTCCAATATATTTCAATTTTAAAGTCTTTGCAGCATATTCTTGACTGCCAGACAATCTTGGATCAGGCTGTTAATTTGAATACTGTAGATAATCAGCCTCAAAAAACTTCTGTGCACTACAAAACTATCTTCGATGGTGACTTCTTCCATGAAAATGGACTGTTGTCCAAGCAGGAAAGCATTTCATTGATATTATACATTGATGAATTCGAAATATGTAATCCCCTTGGTACATCACGGAGGAAGCATAAAATTTGTGGATTGTACTGGGTTTTGGGTAATTTGCCACCAGGCTGTAATTCTGCTTTAACCTCAATCTATTTGGCTGCTTTAATCAAAAGTAATGATCTGAAGTGCTATGGGTATGAGAAAGTGTTAAAACCTGTAATTAATGATCTTGTAATTTTGGAACAGAATGGGATATTTCTGTCAAAGTTGGGCAGAACAGTAAAAGGCACTGTTCAGTGTGTTGTTGCCGACAACCTTGGTGCACACAGTATTGCTGGATTCTTTGAAAATTTCTCAGGGACATACGTATGTAGATTTTGCACTGCAGAAACATCAGAGTTCCAGACTATTGAAGTCAGAAGTGAAGTCTTTACTTTAAGAACAAAAGACATTCATGCAGATCATTTACGAATTATTGAGGAAAACAAATGGCCCAGTTATTATGGTGTGAAATCAAAGTGTATTTTGTCAAAGCACCTCTCACATTTTGATGTTACCACTGGGTTTCCACCTGATGTTGTACATGATCTTTTTGAGGGAATTGTTCCTTTTGAACTTGCGCTTTGCCTCAATTTGTTAATCAAAAAAAAGTATTTCACATTATGTACATTGAATGAAGCAATATCATCTTTCAACTTTAAGTGGGCTGACAAAACAAATCGACCTCATCCTGTGGCTCTCAGTTTTGCATCCAAAAAAAGTGTAGGAGGGAATGCACACGAGAACTGGAGTCTTACCAGATTTTTGCCTTTGTTCGTTGGGCAGAGTGTACCCTGTGAGGAGCCTGCTTGGCACATCTTAACAGACTTGAAGGACATTGTTGATCTTGTTGTCAGTCCTGTTCATACTGAGGACTCCATTGCATATCTTGGTTTTAAGATCTCCGAGCACAGAATCAAGTTTCAAGAGGTTTTCCCAGATGTTAATCTTAAACCAAAGCACCACTACTTGGAACATTATCCATACTTGATCCGTAAGTTTGGGCCACTGGTTGCACTATGGACTATGCGATTCGAAGCAAAGCATAGTTTTTTTTAAAAGAGTTGCAAGGAACATCAGATGCTTCAAAAATGTACTTCTTTCCCTTTCACAGAGACATCAGTATCAGATTGCATATCATTTGCATGCAATTAGCTTTGCCAAACCCCCACTGGAAGTAACAGATGTTTCCACTGTTCACATTGATGTTCTTAACAAGGACATCTCAAATGCACTGAGACAGAAGTCTCCAGATATGGACAATGTGTGCTTGGCTAAAAGTGTAGCATATAATGGACTAATCTACAAGTGTGGGAAGATCTTGATCCACGGCTCACTGGGAGGACTGCCAGAGTTTGGTGAAATCATCCAAATGGTGATACTGCAGGACAAACTAATCTTCATTCTGAAAAAGCTTAGCGGATGGTATATGGAACACTACAGAGCTTATGATCTCAAAACATCACCAAGCAAAGAAGTGGAACTTGTTGAGCCACAAGAACTGCATGATACCTACCCACTGGCAGACTACAAAATTAGAGGGATGCGTCTTGTCACCTTGAAAAGATATGTCCATGTTTAAAGGGTGAGGCCTCAAAATATGATAAAGTATTTTCTTAAGTGGGAAAACAAAACCCAGACCCATACAATACTAATGTGTTCTCAGAACATATTTATTTTATACTGCAAGCCAGAGTGGTGTGATGATGTCATTGGCAATTCATCAGTTATGTCATTTTTTTAATGCAGGTTGCTGGATTCCAGTCAGTGAATGCTAATCCTATGCTCTCCCCCCTTCTGCTTCTCTTCTCTTTTTCTTCTTTCCTCTCCTTGTTGTCTCCTATATTCTCCTCACCTCCTCTCCTTCTCTCTTCTCTTCAATGTCTCCCATATTCTCGCCATCTCTCTTCTCCTCCCCTCTCCTCTTCGGTTTGCCTTCTCTCCTCGCTGCCTCAGCTGATCTCCACCTCTCCTCTTCATTTTCTCCTCCCCTTTCCTCCTCTCTTTGCCTTCTCTCTTTTCCTCTAGTTTGACATTAAATTCTCCTAATTGGAAATGTCAGTGGTTTACATGTTGATCCTCACTAACTGTGCTTGTGCTTTGTTCTCAGACCACCATGGCTGGTTCAACACCTGCAAGACTGAAGGTGATTTTAGGAGAGAACAACATTGAAAAGCTGACTCTTCTAAATGGCATCCCAGAGTCACTTGAAGACCTTCTCAGCACGATAAAGACTACCTTTTGGTTAAAAGGTAACTTCAGACTGCAATACATGGACCAAGACTTTGGCAATGACTTCTTCAATCTGAATTCTACCACCGAACTTCGGAATTTGGGGACAATCAAAGTGATCCACCAGCAAACAAATCCACCTTTGATCAGTGCCGATCAGTCCACTTCATCTCTGTCTCTTTCATTTGAGTCTGATGACGGTATTTCGGTGGCATCAAATGACACAATTATCCTCTCATCCCCTGAATCTATGTCATCTCGAACACAACAGTGGCCAGAAGACTTTGCAATTCCCCAATTTTCATATGACACAGAGCTACAGCTAGAGAGGGGGAATACTGAGTACCGTGTAAGCCAAAAAATGTTGACTTTAAGCGCCCGAATGCTGTCTGATATCCTGAAAAGAGTTGCAGAAGAAATTTACCGTTACAAGGCCTATCCAGAGGATGCACATTTCTGCGCAGCTGCAGAGGCCCTTATCAAAAAGCACCCATGTTTGAAAGAACCTGGATCATTCAATGGCTGCTACGGTTGGAAACAACGACTGAAGTACAAAATGGCAAACTACAGGACCAGGCTCAAATTACAGGGGTGTCCAGGGGTGTAAACTCACTGAAATCTAAAGCTACTACAGATGCTTTCCCTGCTAAAAAAGTGAAGAAGCCAAAACGTTCTGAAGCTAACTTTTATCCATCCTTTCCTACTGGTGAGACTCTGGACAGCATGGAAAAAGTGAGACTAGAACTTCTGACAGAGATCGGGATAAGGGACAATGAAAGGGTCATCGCAGACAAAATGGCTAACACGTTTGCCTACAGACGACATGAGGTGGTAAAGCAAGAACCAAGCATTCAGGAACTGAAGGACAGATGGCCTGCACTCTTCACACAGAAAGAGGTAAGAATGGAACTGAAGTGATCGAAGTCTGTATGCTTCAGGATTTATTGCAGTTAACTTTCATGAATCGGTCATATCTTGATGTGGTTGAGATTTTATAACACTGAACTTAATGAAAGAATTTACATTTTGAATTCCCATATATGTTATACTTTTTGGGATATAGACATTTTGGCATACAATCAGTTTCAGCATTTTGTTCCATAATACAATATCTACTGTCATTTGTGTTTTGTTTTTAGATAAATACAGAGTTCCAGAGGCTCATGGCTGTTCCTCTTGAGTGGAAGTTCATGGCCCAGTTAGACATGCACTCAAGTCAGCTGATCAAAGTCATACGTGCCAAAGGAGGAGCAACACGCCAAAAGATTGCGAACATCATGGACACATTGGACCAGGTAAATCTGTACCATCAAACAAGATACTTCGTAACTAAGAGGGCTGTCAAAATATATCTGAATCCTTCATAAAGACAATATGGGCAGGCCAATGCTAATCATGGCTTTCATATGCATGAATGTTTTTAGTGACTCAAAAAATACACCACTGAACTCATCCCCTTTTCTTTCTGTAATGAATCTCTGGGCTTGTGAATTACTGTTTTTAAATAAAGTACATGTAAGTTAAGCAATAAGAGTAAGGATGTCTGTCTTATGAAATTTAGAGTTTAAAATTAATCAACATTTGTTGTTCTAGACTGTGGACATTAATCATCGGAAAAAAAGTTAACTGTTAGAACAAACATAACACGTGAACCACAGTTGGATTGCTGACATGTATTTATTATCATGACCATATTGGACATTATGTAATTCCCAGCAACAACACATTACATATTGGATTGACTTTGTTTTAAGTAAGATGGGCTTACTTGATTATTCAAGTTCAAAGGAATAGTTTGACATGTTGGGAAATCTTATCTTTCTTGCTTACAATTTGATTAGAGTCAGATTGATACACCTCTCTCTGCTGTTTCTGGTGTGTGATGACACCCAGCCAAGAAATAGCCCAGCACATAACACATATTGGTACATCACCCAAACACTTAATCACAGTAAGAAGTGAGGCTAATGATGATTTGTGTTTGTGTCTTGTACACCTCTGTAGGACTGTGGAGCAGATGATGTTCAGAGGGACCTGGAGGAGGTCACCATGGCAGTGTATGTGATTCGGAAGGAGGGGGAGGGACTGCAGGAGCCACCTGAAGACATTGTCATTGTCATTGAGGGTGTGGAAGTGTTGCATGAACTAACTTCGGTTGCCTCAGCTTGTGCCCTGCTTCTAGGTTTGATCTATGCACTCAACCTAGCTTATCCAAAACCCTTTCGCTTCACTTTTGAAGTGCTCCAAAAAATCTTCATGCAGCTTGATCAGCACAAGATGTCCCCCAAAGTCCAAAATCTGTATATCAAACTACAAAGCTCCCAGTAATGGCACAGAACAATGACCAACAAATGGCCTTGTGCCATAATGCGAAGGAACAACTGTGTTTGGACATATAGCATGTAAAATATGTAGTCTATTTTGGATGTTGGGCCTTTTTTATGCTCCAAGAGACCTCAAACCCCAATTTAATGTGCTTTTATACATACTTTGTATGGTATTTTTATTTATTTTTTAATTTTTTTTCAGACATATTTGCCTTCGTTTCGTTTGCCTTCGTTTGATATTTGTGTAATACTGTGTTGCACTTTACACTTTGATGACAACTTTGTGGTCCTACTAAGCGTTACTTGCATTTTGTGCATATGTGTTTTAAAAAGGACAAATGTGTAATGTGTTTGACCAAAAGCTGTGTTGGTTGCCATAAAGGTAATACTTTATTACATTTATACAATAAAGCATTTAAAAAAAAAAAAACATTGGATTTTGAATTTTTGAAAAATATTTTCAGCCAACTTAAAATTTGGATTTAAGCTTTATTAAACAAACTAAAATTTCATTTTAGAGTCACTACAAAAAGTAATTTACACTAAACCACATTATTAGGTTAGCAAAGAGCAATATTTTACTATTGGGTTATGCAAATTATTGGGTTGGAAAAACTGAAAACTTTAAGTTGAAATGTCTTCATTTTAAGTTGGATTAATGCAAAATGTTTATTTGACAACAATTTATTAAGTATATGTAACTTAAATCAGTTGTGTTAATCTAATGTATTAACTTCATTTCAAAGAACTTAATTAAATTTGGTGTTACCAATTGAAATAATTCAATTAAGTTGGTTCAACTTTTTTCAGTGTAGGTGGGAATAGAGAGTTGGTATTGGTGTGATGGGTTTTGGTGGTGCTGTCACTTAGTGTTCGCTCTCTTCTCACTTCCTGTTCCTGCTCAAACACAGTGGTGTTTTTCAGTAGCTTATCTGCTTAGCAGTTTAATTAAAAACTTTTAGATGCATTCTTTTTTCATAGTATAATCTTCACCTACTTGATCTGAAGCACACTGTACTCACTACCTAATTCATAGCCAAAGTAATCACTCACTTTGTCTTTACCGTTTCGCTAGCTTATCTTAGCTTGTAGCAAACAAGTTTGTAGCAAACTCGCTAGCAGCATGGCCTCTTTACCTGTCCCTCCTGCACTTTCCTGCTCATTGTGTCAGATGATTAGTTACTCCTCGGCCTCCTTTAGCAGTAATGATACTTGTAACAAATGTAGCATATTTGCAACTCTGGAGGCCAGGATTACTGAATTGGAGACTCTGCTTCGCACCCTTCATTCACCCGTAGCTAGCCAGGCCCCTGTAGCTGGTGCAGCAAAAGATAGCGTAGGCCCCAGTAACTGTTCCCCGGCGGACCCCAAGCAACTGGGGAAAGAGGGCGGCTGGGTGATGTTGAGGAGGAAGCATAGTCTTAAACAGAAGCCCCAGGTACACCACCAACCAGTTCATGTGTCTAACCATTTTTCCCCACTTGGCGACACTCCCGCCGGGGGTCAAATTCAGGTAATTGCTGATTCTGTTCTCAGACATGAAGCTAGAGACACCGGCAACCATAGTAAATTGTCTTCCAGGGGCCAGAGCAGGCGACATTGAAGGAAATTTAAAACTGCTGGCTAAGGGTAAACGTAAATTCAGTAAAATCATAATTCACGTCGGTAGTAATGACACCCGGTTAGGCCAATCGGAGGTCACTAAAATCAATATTGAATCTGTGTGTAACTTTACCAAAACAATGTCGGACTCTGTAGTTTTCTCTGGTCCCCTCCGCAATCAGACCAGGAGTGACAGGTTTAGCCGCATGTTCTCCTTAAATTGCTGGCTGTCTGACTGGTGTCCAAAAAATGATGTGGGCTTCATAGATAATTGGCAAACCTTCTGGAGGAAAAAATAAACAACTTAAACATAAAAAAAAAAATCACAAAGAAAGTACAATTTAGTATCCATATCTTACTCAAAGAGTAAAACAGTGAAATGTGGATTATTAAATATTAGGTCTCTCTCCTCCAAGTCTCTGTTAGTACATGACTTAATAATTGATCAACAAATCGATTTACTTTGCCTTACAGAAATCTGGTTGCAGCAGGATGAGTATGTTAGTTTAAACCAAGCAGAGCTGTCATGTTTCGGCTGTGTGGCAGGCAGGAGAGGACCCAAACGCAAACTCACGGGGACAGAACTGGAACTCAAAAGCACAGCTTTAATTGCTGGAAAAATAGAACACAGGCAATACAAAACTAAACTGGGAAAGCTAATCATAAAGTATACCAGGAAACACGGGGAGAATCACACACAGCATGAGGGAGACTACGACACTGACAAAGAGAAACACAGGGCTTAAATACACAGAGTATCCCTCTGTGTATTTAAGCGAGGGAATGAGACACAGAAGGAGAGCACAGCTGGGAGTAATCAGGCTGGACGAGACAAGGGAAGCAAAACTAGAAACACTCACATGAGACATGGACCTTCAAAGTAAAACAGGAAACACACTGACTGAATACTAAACATGCAAACTTAACAGCAACTGGGAAGACAGAACATAGGAACCTGAAACATGGTACAAAAACGTCACAGTGGACATAACATGGAACACAGGGAAGCCATACGACAAAGCCAAAGAACTAAACCTATGATAACCATAACAGACCTAGGGAAACAAGAAACAGTACAACAAAAGACTCAAAACATAAACCATAATATAAAAACACAAGATCTCTTTAAAATAAAATAGGAAACATAATGAGACGCAGACATGACAACCAGAACTTGACAACGTAAGACACAGACATGAAACACATGAAGAGCAGGGGAGACTTAACATGGGTTGGAAACACAAGGGGGAACTAATAAGCAAATGAACATAGGAGACCTAATGAGCTTAAACATACTATAAACATCAAAATGAACTAAAACTCAAAACACTGGGTCATAAGACCCAGGATCGTGACAAGAGCAGAGTAGCTATCTGAACGCTACTCCAATAGAGGTCAATTATCTTGTTAATAATGTTACCGCCTCACTATGTACGACTCTGGATACTGTAGCTCCTGTAAAAACTAAGGCCTCAAATCAGAAGTATCTGACTCCGTGGTATAATTCTCAAACATGTAGCCTAAAGCAGATAACTCATAAGCTGGAGAGGAAATGGCGTGTCACAAATTTAGTAGATCACCCTTTAGCCTGGAGAAATAGTTTGTTGCTTTATAAGAAAGCCCTCTGCAAAGCCAGAACATCTTACTATTCATCACTGATTGAAGAAAATAAGAACAACCCTAGGTTTCTCTTCAGCACTGTAGCCAGGCTGACAAAAAGTCTGAGTACTGTAGAGTCAACTGTGATATTTATAGAGATTTTATTTTGAAAGGTCGAATGTATGGCGGAAGGAGAATATAGAAAAGAGAGAGAACGAAAAACGTTACATGAAAAGTTAGCGCTGCAAACTGTGTTGCCGCTGCAAGCCTGAGAATTAAAGAATGGAACTGAGAAATACTGAACGTGTCATCATTAATGTTTGAGGCATGCAAACATTACATTGGCGATGAGAATAAAGGCTACAACCAAAGTAAGACGAAGGAAGTTGCCCTGCCGGGAGCTTAGGAGACAAGAACATGGCTGCACACGCTTCTCCACTTCCACCCTTCGACACGGAGTCCGACCTCGGTTCTGTCAGACCTCGCTGGATGAAATGGCTTCAGTGGTTGGAAAACTACACCACAGCAATGAATATTACTGGAGATGCAAGATTAAGAACATTATTGCTGCATGTGGCTGGTGAAAAAGTGCATGACGTTTACAACACGTTAGCAACAGATGGCGACAAGTACGCAGATACAAAACAGAAACTGTCAGCATTCTTTGCGCCTAAGAAATACGTGCAGTATCAGATTTATCTGTTCAGGAAAGTGGTGCAGGAGTCAGGTGAAACGTTGTACAACTATCACACCAGGTTTAGGATTTTAGCCAAAAACTGTGAGTTTGCAAACATGACTGCAGAGATTAAAACACAAATTATCCAAAGCTGTACATCATCACAGCTTCGTAGAAAAGCACTCAGAGAACCTGATTTAACGTTGGATGATCGATTAAATCATGACCGTGCATGTGAGTTGTCTGAATTGCAAGCTACAGGGATGGAAGCTGACAAGACAGCTGCAGTTAATAAAGTACAGCACAAAACAGGACGTGATACCATGGCTAGAAACAAATGGACACCCTCATGGCAGCCAAATAACTGCTGTCGAAACTGTGGAGGCAGATATCCTAATGAGCAAGACTGCCCAGTGAAAGACAAAATCTGTAATTCTTGTGGCAAATTCAATCATTTTGCAACGCAATGTCGCTCAAAGAGAAAAGAGACACACTGTGGAAAGAAGTATAAGAAAAACCTGCCACCGCAAACTGTTCATCAAGTAACTGATAGCGCTACACATGTGGAGACAGGTCACACATCCAGCAATGATGACGCTTATGTATATGTGGTGAACACAGCTCAACATCCTAAACATCCTAAACACACTGAAGTCAGAGTAATGGGCACCCAGATACCGGTGCTAATCGATTCTGGGGCCACTGCTAACTGCTTAACTGAAGCCACCTACAACAAACTGACACCACGTCCTACGTTAACTTCTACAGACATCAAGATTTGCCCATACCACTCATCTACGTCTGGATCTACCGTGTTCTCAAAACTTGATCTCAGGGCAGGATACAACCAACTTGAACTACACCCTGACAGCCGCTACATTACAACGTTCACTACTCATCTGGGACTTCGGAGGTATAAAAGACTGAGCTTCGGAGTTTCTTCTGCAATTGAAGTGTTCCAAAATGCTATTCATCAGACACTGCAAGGACTAAACGGAGTCAAAAATCTCAGTGATGACATTATAGTCTTCGGCAGGGACCAGGCTGACGATGACAACAATCTTACAGCTCTCTTTAAGTGACTATCAGAGTCGGGTCTTACTCTGAATTGAGAGAAGTGTGAATTTAATAAAACAAAACTTGAGTTTTTTGGTTTCATCTCCTCTGCAGGTGGCATTTCAGCAGATCCTAAAAAGGTTGCAGCAGTTCAACACGCTCCCAACCCAAAAACACCTGCTGACATCAAAAGTCTCCTTGGCATGGCCAATTACTGCTCGAGGTTCATCAGGGACTTCTCATCAATCTCTGAGCCACTGCGCTGGCTCGCACACAAGGACACCCCTTGGACATGGGGTCAGGACCAAGAAACTGCGTTGCAGGCACTCAAGGTCAGTCTCAATAGCGACACGACGATGTCCTACTTCTATCCCAGCAGACAGACTGAACTTGATTGTTGATGCTAGTCCAGTAGGACTGGGCGCCATTCTCTGTCAAAAAGATGAAAAGGGGATTAAGCACATTATTACATATGCAAGCAGAGCACTGAGTGATGTGGAAAGGAGATAATCGCAAATGAGAAAGAAGCACTCGCCATTGTGTGGAGTTGCGAACATTTCCATTTGTATGTCTATGGACATCCATTCACACTGGTGACTGATCACAAGGCACTCAAAATCATCTGGAATAACCCAAGATCAAAACCACCTGCCAGATTCGAAAGATGGGGACTGAGACTTCAGCCATACAATTTCAGAGTGGAATACAGAAAAGGTGCTGATAATCCAGCTGACTTTATGTCACGTCATCCAGTGCCAACACAGAATGAAAGTGCTCATGCATGTAAGGTTGAAGAAGAGTATGTTAATTTCTTCTCTTATCACTCCACCCAAAAAGCCATGACCCTTCACAAGATAAAAACAGAGACAAAGACCAGGTTCTGCAGGAAGTCATCGGTCCCATCAGGAACAACACGTGGCATCTAACAGATAAATCCCAGCATGCTGACATTTTGAAATCATTCAAACATGTTCAAAGTGAACTAACAGTAGCTGACTCATCTGACTTTATACTCAGAGGTACGAGGATAGTTATTCCAACGGTCCTACAAGAAAGAGCATTACAACTGGCACACGAAGGGCACCAGGGTATCGTCAAGACCAAAGCGCTACTACCAAAGTATGGTTCCCAGAGATCGATCGGAAAGCAGAATCTGCAGTTCAAAACTGTCTGCCATGCCAAGCTAGCACACCTGTTACACACACCGACCCTCTGCAGATGTCACCATTACCCGCAACATCCTGGCACAGTGTCCGTGCAGATTTTTATGGACCGCTCCCTACGGGGGAATACCTGCTCGTTATCACAGACGAGTATTCTTGCTATCCAGTCGTTGAAAGTGTACGCTCAACATCAGCATCTTCTGTTATCCCAGTCATTGACAAAATGTTCTCCATTTTGGAATCCCAAGGACAGTAAAACTGACAATGGTCCTCCTTTCAACAGTGAGGCTTTCTTACAGTTTGCAGACTACCTAAGATTTCATCATCGCAAAATCACACCTTGTTGGCCTCAGGCGAATGCTATAGCTGAGAGATTTATGAGAACCCTAGGCAAAGCACTGAGAGTTGCCGAGAGACAGGGCACACCATGGAAACAGCAACTGAACATCTTTCTTCGTGAGTACAGATCTACACCTCATAGCACAACGGCGAGCTCACCAGCTGAAATACTGTTCCAACGCCAGCTATACACCAAGCTCCCTTTCTTTAACATCACTCCACGGAAGTGTTCAGATGCTGAAGTGAGAGCAAGGGTTGATAGTGCAAAGATCAAGATGAAGGTGATCGCAGATGCAATCCGTCGTGCCAGACCACACTCACTAAGTCTGGGTGACACAGTGCTGCATCGCCAACCCAAGCACAACAAATTATCCACACCATACAATACAAAACCCTACACAGTGACCAAGGTTAAGGTTCTGAAATTACAGCTACAAGGGATGAACACTCGATTGTCAGGAA
This sequence comes from Maylandia zebra, assembly GCF_041146795.1. NCBI lineage: Eukaryota > Metazoa > Chordata > Actinopteri > Cichliformes > Cichlidae > Maylandia > Maylandia zebra. The sequence goes on along the minus strand of NC_135182.1, from coordinate 7,436,694 downwards.
TGCATCATTCTTCAAGAAAATCAGACATGGACTTGAAAATGCCCCACCTGGACGGCATGCCGACCCCGCCTTAACAGACAAGCCCAGATACCCAGTCAAATCCAACAGACGCGTACCTATGCGTCTGTCTGATTACATCAGATCTAAGACTTGAATATCTGAGTGACCAGTTAAAGGGTACGCTGTGTGAACATGTTTGATGTTCCTGAATCTAACACTGTAACCTGTATTCTAGTGTTGAATGTTTATAGTGTTTAGTCAGAGATCTGCGCAAATGCAGTACTGTTCAAATTGATGTTTAGGTGTGGAGAAACTTAAGTAATGATAATGTTCAGTGATTTTATCAGGTTTGTTTGTCATAGGTTCAGATTAATAATTCACCTTGCTGAGTGCCTAAGTTTGTTTAAAAAAAAAAAAGAAGAAAGGAGGTTATTGTGATGTTTATAGAGATTTTATTTTGAAAGGTCGATTGTAACGCGGAAGGAGAATATAGAAAAGAGAGAACGAAAAATGTTAGATGAACAAGTTAGCACTGCAGACTGTGTTGCCGCTGCAAGCCTGAGAATTAAAGAATGGAACTGAGAAATACTGAAGGTGTCATCATTAATGTTTGAGGTATGCAAACATTACACCAACCATCCCTTTAACGTTAACTAGTAATGACTTCATGAATTTCTTTACAAAAAAAAATTTAATCATTAGAGAAAAAATTACCAATAATCATCCCACAGATGTAATATTATCTGTTACAGACTGCTGGGGCAGACCGTGTGGAGTGAGTAGAGGACCCAAGAGCAGACAGAGGCGAGGAGACTAAACTGGACTTAACCAAGGCGAGTCTTTACTTACAGCTGAAAACTCACGGGAAAAAAACAACAAAGCAACTGAGGGAAAACCTGAACATAGACTGGGAAACTATTACTCTTACTGTGATTTTATACTATGACTAAACAACATACAAACTATGACTTACTATGACTTGACTGGGAAACCATAACAAAGGGTAGGGGAGATAACACAGACGACGTGACATAGAACTCAGCAAGATTGAGGATTAAATACACTCATGAGGTGATGAGGGGAAGTAGAGACACATGACCTGCAGTCTGTCTGTGTCAGATATAAGTTTAGGCGTACTTTATTTTCATTGTGCTGACTTTTTACAGTCAGTTTCAATAACTCGTACTGCATACTAGCTAGCATGACAGACTTTATATACTGCTTGGGGGGGGTGCTATGATGTTACTGATATTGAACTTTATTTTGTTCATAAGGTTAGTTATTAGAGTTGCCAATTGTCCTGTAAAAACCGGAATGGTCTCGTATTCAGAGGAAATATTACGCAGTTTGTATTGAGGTGAAAAGGATCGCCGTTTGTCCCATACTTCAGCTACAAAGAAAAAAAAGACACAAAGCTGGAGTTATTCTGCGTCTTTACGCTGCACAGCTGTCTCTTCTTCTCTCATTCTCTCCCCTCCCTCTACTGTTTCTACTTCAGTCATGAAACTAATCAGTGATCAGCTGATCGGCTTTTCTCTCGTGCTTGTTTATTGCCCACTTTGCGCCAGAAAGAGGAAACCAGCGGATGTTGCGCTAAACAACAGCAGCACGTTTAAGCTTGATCAGCTGTTGTTAGAATTTATTTAATATTAATTTCTAGTATCAGCTGATGTTTGCTGGAGCCACAGCTGTAAAAGCTGCTGGTCATGATATCGGTTTGGTTATCTGGTGAGAGGGAAACATGAAGATGAAACCAGAAGATGTCCTTACTGAATCATCAGAGTTGAACAGGTGATAGAGAAACAGGTTTACCTTTTAGGTGACATGAATGAGTTGAAGGGAAGTTATTAACTGTTTCTGAGAGACAAATAACACCAGGATCCTTTTTTTTACGTAGCTGACAGCTGGTAACTGTGCAGGGGCGGGTCTAGCAAAGTTTTGCCAGGGAGGCCAGGTAGGGCATTAACAGGGAAAGAGGGGGAACAAAGTAATACTTTTCTTTCTTATTCTCATTTAAAATGTCTAGCTTTTAACAAATAATTATCTGAATCTTACAACAAACGATTGATAGAATGATACATATATACCAACAAGACAGTGTACATCACTGTCACAACAGTGTTTGCTTTCATTCAAAGGCTTTATGGTTTTTCCTATCATCTCTAGTCAAAATGCCTGGGCTGATTTTTTTTTTGTCCCAGTCCTGCCCTGTATGCAGCTCATCTTCCTACTAGGAAGGCAGAAAACACCATGGCTGCAGTTTTCGTGTTGGATGTAAAAAGCGCACGTGACGCTGTGACGTAAGTTAGAATCATGGCGTCAGTCGACGACCGTCCAGGCTTGGGATTTCTCTTTTGGAAATATGCACATTATTTTTTCCTTTCTGTTGGTAGGTAGCACAGTGCACTTGTGGCAGGATAGTGCTAACATATAAGTAAGCTAGAAGACTGGCAATCTTGCTGGGTATCCAGTTAGGGAAGCAATACATTAACAAGAGAATTCTGAGTAAAACCAAAGTTACTTTCCCTAGTATCTAGTTACTTTGAAGTTACTAATTTAAAGTAACTTACCCAACACTGATGACAACACAGGGGAGAGTAAAACTAAATGCAGTGAACAAAGAACACCAGACTCTTTCAAAATAAAACAGGAAACGCAGAGACATAGACATGAAAGAAACTTGACAACAAGAGCCATACAGACATGACACATAACAGATAGGCGCATGAACCAGGGAGATTGAGTACAGGGGGAGAAGACAAAAGGAATTTAAAAAAAGAAGGACTAAACAGCAACCTGGAAATTAACTAGATGAGCCAAACTGAAACTAGAACACCAATGAATACAAAATGATACATTAAAAACCCACATACTGGGTCACATGACCCAGTGCCATGACAATTATCTAGAGCTACTTTCAGTACCATTGATATTCATTTAGACTCTTTTTCTCCAATTGATCTTTCTGATTTAACTTCAATAATTATTTCCTCCAAACCATCAATGTGTCTTTTAGACCCCATTTCTACAAAACTGCTCAAAGAAGTCCTGCCATTAATTAATGCTTCAGTCTTAAATATGATCAACCTATCTCTAATAATCGACACATATTAAAAAAATATGTAAGACTGCTTTCTTCCATTTGCACAACATCTCTAAAATTAGAAATATCCTGTCTCAGAGTCATGCTGAAAAACTAGTTCATGCATTTATTACTTCCAGGCTGGACTACTGTAATTCATTATTATCAGGATGTCCAAAAAACTCCCTTAAAAAGCCTTCAGTTAATTTTCAGTTAACGCTGTAGCAAGAGTACTGACGGGAATAGAAAGAGAGAGCATATTTCTCCTGTATTGGCTTCCCTTCATTGGCTTCCTTTTAAATCCAGAATTGAATACAAAATCCTGCTCCTCACCTACAAGGTCTTAAATAATCAGGCCCCATCTTATCTTAATGACCTTGTAGTACCATATCACCCTCTTAGAACACTTCGCTCTCGCACTGCAGGCCTACTTGTTGTTCCTAGAGTATTTAAAAGTAGAATGGGAGGGAGAGCCTTCAGTTTTCAGGCCCGTCTTCTGTGGAACCAGCTTCCAGTTTGGATTCAAGAGACAGACACTATCCTACTTTTAAGATTAGGCTTAAAACTTTCCTTTTTTGTAAAGCATATAGTTAGGGCTGGACCAGGCGACCCTGAATCCTCCCTTAGTTATGCTGCAATAGACGTAGGCTGCTGGGGGATTCCCATGATGCATTGAGTTTTTCCTTTCCAGTCACCTTTCTCACTCACTATGTGTTAATATACCTCTGCATTGAATCATATCTGTTATTAATCTCTGTCTCTCTTCCACAGCAGGTCTTTATGCTGTTTTACTTCTCTCACCCCAACCGGTCGCAGTAGATGGCCGCCCCTCCCTGAGCCTGGTTCTGCCCGAGGTTTCTTACTGTTAAAAGGGAGTTTTTCCTTTTCACAGTCACCAAAGTGCTTGCTCATAGGGGGTTATATAATTGTTGGGATTTTCTCTGTATCTATTATTGTACAATCTACTGTACAATATGAAGCACTTTGAGGTGACAGTTGTGGTGATTTAGCACTATATAAATAAAATCGAATTGAATTGAATTGAAGCAGCCAAACTAATAAAGATGGCCCGCAACCTTGTTCTGTGGACTTGCCATGTGTCATTCACACCACACTGGTGCCGAAACCAAGGAGGTGGCATGGCGGGTCCACGCCGGAGCCAGGAAAGGGCGGAGCTTGTCCAGATGGTGTCCAGCGGGAGCAGTCAGAGGAGGTGTGCCGCCAGCAGGAAGAGCTGCGGTACCAGACTGAGCGTCACCTGGAGAGCATTGCGAATCTGGCAACTCTGCTCTGGGCCTGGTCAACACTGCCACCGCAATGCCCACCGGTGTATCCGGTGGGGAAGCAGTGGTGGAGCCATGTGGGCCACCTCAGCAGCCAGGGTCAGTGGTCGAGGCGTGCGGAAGTTCACGCCTGCCAGAGGAGGGGAAGCAGCCGGGTGAAGGACTGCTTCAGTCGGGAGTGATGGAGGAGCTGCTCTTGCTAGATGTGGATGAGGTGCGAGAGGGTCCATGCCTGCTGGTGGTGGAGGAGCCGCTGCGTGAAGAGCTGCTCCAGCCGGGAGAGGTGGAGGTCCCCATGCCAGGGGAGCCTGCTTGACTTGAGCCCGAGGTCGAGGTGCCAGCTGTTCCTGTTCGGATGCCGGCCGAGCCACCTGTGAGCAGGGGCTCACGAACGTGCCTGCAGGCCCGTGTTTGCGTTCAACATGGTCAACCTTCGGACCAGCTGCGCCGCCACTGCAGGTGCCTCCCCACTTCAATCGCAAACCAAACCACCACCACATACCGCCATCGCCCGATGGAGATGGGGTATGTCTTGGGGCGTGGCTTGCGGTGCCATGCGGAGAGGGTGGACACACCTGCGCGGCATCTGCAATCACACCCACCGAGTTAAACATGGGGAAATAGGGTTGTGTTTTTGATTGTGGTGTGATGTATGTCCGGCTGGTAGCTGGTGAGCTGCAGCTGTGATAAATAAAATGGCTCAAAACCTTGAGCCGTGGACTTGCCGTGTCTCATTCACACCACAGGTATATTTTGGTGGTCATTAAAATGTGTTCCGAATTTGGCAAATTCATGATGATTCAGGTCATAAATCATGACACACTGATCTGCTCTGCATAAGCTCACATTAAAAGTATTAGAATAGGAAGTATTACCCTTAATTTAATGGGTGTCGGATCGATACCAAAATTTTCAGTTTTGAAGAGCACTAACTAACATGTAAGTAAATTTGACACATTTTGCTGCATCTATTTGTAGTTTCAATGACAGTATTTTTTTCCTCTCTACTTTTTCACCTCAACTGTTTCACTTTTGTTTGTCCATCGTTATCAAACACTTATTCGACACTAAACTCTTCTACAAGGTGCATGAGCACAAAAGTAAGACAGGGCTGACTGAGATTTGATTGAGGAATCCAGTGTCAGTAATGAAAATGAAGAATGGGTTGCTGTGATGGTGAGCACCAGCCCTTCAGGCCGACCTGGATAATTGTATCGACAAAGAACAATAATTATACCGGTCGGTCTGCTGGGCTAATGCCCAGTATGCCAGATCACCAGTCTATCTCTGAACACATCACACACACACACTCAACTCTGCTGTTTAACAACAAATGTGTTTTTCCTTACAAATGTGACATTATGTAAGGAGAAATAAACAGGCTTTCCAGCAGTATAAGATTCATTGCCAAAAAGCAAAACCGACAAAACACACATTTCCTTACTTCTTATGCTACTTTTATATACATGCCACTCAGATATCATGGCACATACAGAGTAATAAATGAACCAATGAAAGAGATAAATAGTCAAAATAAAAAATCAAAACAACCCGGGTACATGGAACTTTAACTAAATACAAATAAATGATAGCAGAATTAACAGAATACATCTAATGTAAAGCTAAATTAAAATTTCTACATTTCTGTGCTTTATCATTATTCACCCATTATATATTTATTTCTTGAATTAATAAATGAAAGAAATTCGACAATAACAATGTGGATTATACAGGGGATTTTTTTCAGTTAGCTGTACCTAAAGCACAGTTGGTGTCTACAGTATATTAAGAAAAGGGCAACTTTTTCATTAATTCCTCTATCTAAAGATCGTAGCTTTCATGTTATTAGAACTCTTCAGGTCTGAAAATGTAATTCTCATTCTCTTACTGAGCATAACAAGTGGAAAACTAAAAAGTCAGAAAAATACAAATGTAAATCGACAGGTGCAAAAGAGAGCTATGAGAACATTAATCAAAAGTAACAGAGGTTATTATATCAAAATGGAAAGACTAATTCCTCTTTTGGAATTAAGGTACCTGTAGGAACAGTTATTCCATGTTTATATTATGTATCATCAGTACTATGAATGTTAATATTACTAGTAATATTTAAACCGCAAAATAAATAATACAAATGTCATCTCTTCAAAACATGGTGACAGTTTGGTAAATAAATTAATGAAAGTGATTTATTTTCCATTTTATATTTCTTTCCACAGATACAATGATGGTGTAAAACTCATTATAGAAAAAATGACTGTACTTAAGATCCAGTTTTAATACAAGAAGTTATTTTGCCCTGACAAAGCAGCCCTTTTAGGTGTTTTGAAATTTCCTTCATTTTGAGCCCATATACAAATGGATTAAACAAAGGGTGATAGAGCACTATTTGTAATGTCATTATTATGCGTGCAGTTTTTGGAAAATCTGCTTCCACCCGAGCTATGCTTACATCATACACAAAAAACAAACAGGCACTAATTAAAACTAAGAGATGGGGTAAACAAGTCTCTGCAGCTTTCTTCCTAATTTCTTTACAACTTTGACAAGAAACAATGAAAATTGTTGTGTATGTGAAAACTATGAAGAGCATAGGAAGTATTACAAGATCTAGTAATGCAATCACACCAAAGATGATAATTAATCTTGATCTTTGACACTGAAGAGAGTAAACTGCATTATTACAAAATATTCCTTTTATATTAGAGTCACACAGTTTAGCTTCAGCACTCGCTATTGCTAGGACAGCAATATGACAAGCAGGTACAAGCCAAGCTATGATCAGGGAAATGCTCACAGTGGTTTTTCTCATGATAATATGATATTGTAGAGGTTTACATATAGCCACATATCTGTCATAGGCCATGGCAGCCAGGAGAAAAAATTCTGAACCACCTAGAGTGTAAAACATAAAAAACTGAAAGAGACAGGCTGAATATGTTGTGACTTGTTTATCAGATAAAACGTCAATCAAAAGTTTTGGGTAAATAGTTGTGCTGTAAAGAACAGAGTTAAGTAGCAAAGCAGCAATGAAAATGTACATAGGCTCATGGAGGTTTTTATGAATCCAGATTAAATACACAATAGTAGAATTAGTGCAGATTATTAGAATATATAGTGTAAACATAATAAAAAAGAAAATATATCTGTACTTGTTAATTTCCGTGTACCAGTCCAGAGTTAGAAAGGTAACATTTAACTCTTTATCCATTATTGTTTTCAAAGACAAAACATTTGCTCATAAAACTAATTACATAACAAGTATGAATGGAAAACCAAAAACAAGACAAAGACTTCACACAGTCATATGAGTATGTGGCAGGTTTTTATTATTTTGCCTTATCCTCAAGGGAGGGAGAGTTCTGAAACACCATTGTTCTGCCTTTTATAATTGATGCTTTGGGAATGTACAATTAATCCTTCTTTTCTGTTCAATGTGAACATTCAGGATGGCAACACTATCTCTCCTCATTAAAAAAAAAAAAAGTAATACCAGATTAGATGTGTAAACAATGAAGAGCAAAAAATAAAAATGAATAAAGTCAATAAGAACAATTCTCTCTCACACAGTAATTTCAAGGTGCAAAAATGTGCTTTAAACATAAAATAAATGTTGTTCTCAAATCATTGATTAGGTGACTTCATAGTAGTATACATGTTGGTGATGTCCTTTGTGTAAAAACTGTTCAGTTTTGTGTGCCCTGTATCATTAGCCCAAGGACAGAAATTCTTATACAAACTAAGTGCAACAATGTGCATATGTCCAGAACAATATAACTGTGGGTTATTTGATTATGTTCATCAGTGTGACAGCCTGGGGGAAGAAACTCTCTCTGTAGCATCCGGTTTTTGTAAACAGTGCTCTGTAGCACCTTCCTGAAGACAGCAGTTTGAAGAGTTTATGTCCAGAATGTGAAGGGTTTGCAGAAATGTTTTCTGCCCATTTCCTAACCTGAACATGTTCTGGATGAAGGGAGTCCCTCAAGGTTCAACATTTTTTTCCTCTGGTTGAACTTTCAAATGTTCTTTAGTGTTCTTGTGCACAAACAGTGTGTGGGTTTTGATTTGTATTGAAGTTTTATGGCAATCCTTACACTTTCATCATACTTTGAAATTGTTATTGAAAGTTTTACTATTTATGGGTGCATGATGGAAAGTCTAAACCAGGGGTATGCAATCTGTTTGATAATGAGTGCCATTAAAAATTAAAAACTAATATTTCCTCAGAGGTCAATGTGCCATATAATTGCGTTAGCAATAAATTTAATAACGCTCTATACTTTATCGAATTATATTTGTTTGCAGATGTTGGCAGCTATCAGCGAATAGTTATCAGCTCTTTTGAAACAAAAAATGACACTTTTTATTCATAACAAGAACTCTATAACAGCAAATGAACTGTACAACGGAAAATGCAAATGCTATTTATGGTCTCCTCACAACAATGATAAGAAAAATTAAAGCTGCAAGCAGCGTTATGAGGGCCCTCGCACCCCCGGCACATTGAGCCACTGCCAACACCTCAAACCAGCACCTCCGATCTGATGTCACATTGATGGATTTCATGCTTTTAATCACCAGCTAACATTTCATCTTATTCAACCAGGATTATAGTCATGCCACTAGGTGGCGCTCTAACCATTATTGACAAATAGCATAACAAACATTTCCAAGCTCGAGTCTCATCACACCTGCGACCTTTGGGAGAGATTGGACATTGTGTTTTTTAGTGACAGCCGATTACTGCTTTTTGCGAGTGATTGAAACTCTACGTGCCGCCATGACCACCCCGTTTCCCTGAACGGAAAAAGCTTCGCAATTTAACATCACAAAGGTCTTTAGATTCTACACACTGAAGAATGCTTCAATATGATGAAATCCCTTGGAGGAGTTCGTCAAAGTATGAGGCCTGAAAAGGGGGGAAAATGTCATCAAAATTACACATTAATTTTAAAATGGCTGACTTCCTGTTAGATTTGGGATATTGCTCCAAGAGACTTTTTTGTACATCTTGATATCTTACACAAGCTTACCAAGTGTCAGACTCATAGATGAAACACAGAGCAGGGGCTGATGTTTTGAAATATTGTAGGGGGCGCTGTGGAGCCATTTTGCGCTATTCAAGGAAAATGGTTACATAACAACAATGCCTTCATCCATTTGGAGGTGTGTGCCAAATTTCAAGCCTCTATAAACTTTCCAAGCCCCTCAAAAGCCACTTCATCTTTCATGATGAACCGCGTTGCCACCAGGGTGCGCCGTACAGTTTAAAGTCACAATTTTTGCACTGAAGCATCACGAGGGACTGATGGTGATATTCACCGCTTTTGAGGTGGCCACGATCAACCTGTGAAAATCAGTACAACAAAGTTAAAGCCATGACATTTCCTGTTGCCACTAGGTGGCGCTGTCCGTATTTCCGACAATGGGCACGTCAATCTGTTCAGGGCGGGTCTGACATCATGCCTGTAAAGTCTGGTACTGATCAGACTGGATTTCATTGAGTTATACTAATTTGTTTCTTCATGGCGTGACATCAAAGTTCACCATGCTGCTGGGGTCACACCCTTTCGCGAAAACTCACAGTTTTCACTGTAACCCAAGACCAACTCCTTAAGGCTTTCCTGGAGAAATTTGAGGCTGCAGATGTCACCCATCACTATACTGTACCCCAAAGTGTAAAACATGACATTTCCTGTTCCCACTAGGTGGCGCTGTCCTTGATGTCAAATATGGCAGTTGAAATATGTTCAGGGGTGGAGCCTTATCATATGTGTTCACTTTGGTCAAGGTCAGAAGATGTATGACAAAATGAGAGGCAATAAGATTTTCATGGCGAGTCATCGAAATTCGCCATGGCGCCACGGCCTCATAGTATTGTGAAAACTCAAAAGCTCCGCAATTTAACATGGCACAAGGGTGTAGTTGACACTGTCCAAATTTGAAGTTTATAGGACCAAATCCCAAGGAGGAGTTCGTTAAAGTTCAAGGCATGGAAATGGCAAAATTAGAGCCAAAATGTCACCTTCTCTTCCAAATGGCGGACTTCCTGTTGGGTTTGCGTCAATGGGCCCACAGACTTTTTTGTTCGTCTTGGAATGATACACATGTGTGCCAAATTTCATACATGTAGCTCAAACCATGTGGTCGCAGGGCTGCATTTAACAAGGCATAGGTGGCGCTCTAGAGCCATTTCCCAGTGCTCATAAGTAAAACCATTAAAATACAAAATTTTTCACCAGACCTGGCATGTGTGCAAAATTTCATGAGTTTTTGAGCATGTTTAGGCCCTCAAAAAGGCCCTTGTTTGGGGTGAATAATAATAATAATAATAATAATAATTAAAGCTGCAAGCAGCGTTATGAGGGCCCTCGCACCCCCGGCGCGTCGAGCCACGCCCAACACCTAAAACCAGCACGTCCGATCTCATGTCACATTGATGGAATTCATGCATTTAACCACCAGCTAACATTTCAACTCATTCATTCATGATTTGTTAGTCGTTCCACTAGGTGGCGCTCTAACCCTTATGCACAAATGGCATAACAAACATTTCCGAGCTCGAGTCTCATCACGCCTATGAGCTTTGGGAGAGATTGGACATTGTGTTTTTGAGTGACAGCAGATTACTGCTTTTTGGCGAGTGATTGAAACTCCACGTGCCGCCATGACCACCCCGTTTCCCTGAATGTAAAAAGCTTCGCAATTTAACATCACAAAGGTCTTTAGATACCACACACAGGAGATCGCATCAATCTGATGAAATCCCTTGGAGGAGTTCGTCAAAGAACGGTGCCTGGAAAGAGGGGAAAATGTTGCCAAAATTGCACATTAATTTTAAAATGGCTGACTTCCTGTTGGATTTTGGATATTGCTCCAAGAGACTTTTTTGTACATCTTGATATCTCCTATAAGCTTACCAGGTTTCAGACTCATACATAAAACACAGAGCTGGGGCTGTGGTTTTGAAATTTTGTAGGGGGCGCTGTGGAGCCATTTCGCGCTATTCAATAAAAATGATCACATGACAACAAAGCCTTCATCCATTTGGAGGGGTGTGCTAAATTTAAAGCCTCTATATACTTTCCAAGCCCCTCAAAAGCCACTTCATCTTTCATGGTGGACCGCGTTGCCACCAGGGTGCGCCGTTCAGTTTAAAGTCACAATTTTTGCACTGAAGCATCACGAGGGACTGATGGTGATATTCACCGCTTTTGAGGTGGCCACGATGAACCTGTGAAAATCAGTACAACAAAATTAAAGCCATGACATTTCCTGTTGCCACTAGGTGGCGCTGTACGTATTCCCGACAATGGGCACATCAATCTGTTCAGGGCGGGTCTGACATCATGCCTGTAAAGTCTGGTACTGAACAGACTGGATTTCATTGAGTTATACTAATTTGTTTCTTCATGGCGTGACATCAAAGTTCGCCATGCTGCTGGGGTCACATCCTTTTGCGAAAAGTCACAGTTTTCACTGTAACCCAAGACCAACTCCTTAAGGCTTTCCTGGAGAAATTTGAGGCTGCAGGTGTCACCCATCACTATACTGTACCCCAAAGTGTAAAACATGACATTTCCTGTTCCCACTAGGTGGCGCTGTCCCTGGTGTCAAATATGGCAGTTGAAATATGTTCAGGGGTGGAGCCTTATCATATGTGTTCACTTTGGTCAAGGTCAGAAAATGTATGACAAAATGAGAGGCAATAAGATTTTCATGGCGAGTCATCGAAATTCGCCATGGCGCCACGGCCTCATAGTATTGTGAAAACTCAAAAGCTCCGCAATTTAACATGGCCCAGGTGTGTAGTTGACACTGACCAAAGATGAAGCTTATACAACCAAATCCCAAGGAGGAGTTCGCAAAAGTTCGAGGCATGGAAATGGCAAAATTAGAGCCAAAATGTCACCTTCTCTTCCAAATGGCGGACTTCCTGTTGGGTTTGCATCAATGGGCCCCACAGACTTTTTTGTTCGACTCGGCATGATACACATGTGTGCCAAATTTCATACATGTAGCTGAAACGATGTGGTCGTAGGGCTGCATTTAACAAGGCATAGGTGGCGCTGTAGAGCCATTTCCCAGTGCTCATATGTAAAACCATTAAAATACAAAATTTTTCACCAGACCTGGCATGTGTGCAAAATTTCATGAGTTTTTGAGCATGTTTAGGCCCTCAAAAAGGCCCTTGTTTTGCCTGAATAATAATAATAATAATTAAAGCTGCAAGCAGCGTTATGAGGGCCCTCGCACCCCCGGCACGTCGAGCCACTGCCAACACCTCAAACCGGCACGTCCGATGTGATGTCACATTGATGGATTTCATGCTTTTAATCTTCAGCTAACATTTCATCTTATTCAACCAGGATTATAGTCATGCCACTAGGTGGCGCTCTAACCATTATTGACAAATAGCATAACAAACATTTCCAAGCTCGAGTCTCATCACACCTGCGACCTTTGGGAGAGATTGGACATTGTGTTTTTTAGTGACAGCAGATTACTGCTTTTTGCGAGTGATTGAAACTCTACGTGCCGCCATGACCACCCCGTTTCCCTGAACGGAAAAAGCTTCGCAATTTAACATCACAAAGGTCTTTAGATTCTACACACTGAAGAATGCTTCAATATGATGAAATCCCTTGGAGGAGTTCGTCAAAGTATGAGGCCTGAAAAGGGGGGAAAATGTCATCAAAATTACACATTAATTTTAAAATGGCTGACTTCCTGTTGGATTTGGGATATTGCTCCAAGAGACTTTTTTGTACATCTTGATATCTTACACAAGCTTACCAAGTGTCAGACTCATAGATGAAACACAGAGCAGGGGCTGATGTTTTGAAATATTGTAGGGGGCGCTGTGGAGCCATTTTGCGCTATTCAAGGAAAATGATCACATGCCAACAAAGCCTTCATCCATTTGGAGGTGTGTGCCAAATTTCAAGCCTCTATAAACTTGCCAAGACCCTCAAAAGCCACTTCATCTTTCATGTTGAACAGCGTTGCCACCAGGGTGCGCCGTTCAGTTTAAAGTCACAATTTTTGCACTGAAGCATCACGAGGGACTGATGGGGATATTCACCGCTTTTGAGGTGGCCACGATGAACCTGTGAAAATCAGTACAACAAAATTAAAGCCATGACATTTCCTGTTGTCACTAGGTGGCGCTGTCCGTATTTCCGACAATGGGCACATCAATCTGTTCAGGGCGGGTCTGACATCATGCCTGTAAAGTCTGGTACTGATCAGACTGGATTTCATTGAGTTATACTAATTTGTTTCTTCATGGCGTGACATCAAAGTTCGCCATGCCGCTGGTGTCACACCCTTTTGCGAAAAGTCACAGTTTTCACTGTAACCCAAGACCAACTCCTTAAGGCTTTCCTGGAGAAATTTGAGGCTGCAGATGTCACCCATCACTATACTGTACCCCAAAGTGTAAAACATGACATTTCCTGTTCCCACTAGGTGGCGCTGTCCTTGATGTCAAATATGGCAGTTGAAATATGTTCAGGGGTGGAGCCTTATCATATGTGTTCACTTTGGTCAAGGTCAGAAAATGTATGACAAAATGAGAGGCAATAAGATTTTCATGGCGAGTCATCGAAATTCGCCATGGCGCCACGGCCTCATAGTATTGTGAAAACTCAAAAGCTCCGCAATTTAACATGGCACAAGGGTGTAGTTGACACTGTCCAAATTTGAAGGTTATGAAATGAAACCCCAAGGAGGAGTTCGCAAAAGTTCGAGGCATGGAAATGGCAAAATTAGAGCCAAAATGTCACCTTCTCTTCCAAATGGCGGACTTCCTGTTGGGTTTGCGTCAATGGGCCCACAGACTTTTTTGTTCGTCTTGGCATGATACACATGTGTGCCAAATTTCATACATGTAGCTCAAACGATGTGGTCGTAGGGCTGCATTTAACAAGGCATAGGTGGCGCTGTAGAGCCAATTCCCAGTGCTCATATGTAAAACCATTAAAATACAAAATTTTTCACCAGACCTGGCATGTGTGCAAAATTTCATAAGTTTTTGAGCATGTTTAGGCCCTCAAAAAGGCCCTTGTTTGGGGTGAATAATAATAATAATAATAATTAAAGCTGCAAGCAGCGTTATGAGGGCCCTCGCACCCCCGGCACGTCGAGCCACTGCCAACACCTCAAACCGGCACGTCCGATGTGATGTCACATTGATGGATTTCATGCTTTTAATCACCAGCTAACATTTCATCTTATTCAACCAGGATTATAGTCATGCCACTAGGTGGCGCTCTAACCATTATTGACAAATGGCATAACAAACATTTCCAAGCTCGAGTCTCATCACACCTGCGACCTTTGGGAGAGATTGGACATTGTGTTTTTTAGTGACAGCAGATTACTGCTTTTTGCGAGTGATTGAAACTCTACGTGCCGCCATGACCACCCCGTTTCCCTGAACGGAAAAAGCTTCGCAATTTAACATCACAAAGGTCTTTAGATTCTACACACTGAAGAATGCTTCAATATGATGAAATCCCTTGGAGGAGTTCGTCAAAGTATGAGGCCTGAAAAGGGGGGAAAATGTCATCAAAATTACACATTAATTTTAAAATGGCTGACTTCCTGTTGGATTTGGGATATTGCTCCAAGAGACTTTTTTGTACATCTTGATATCTTACACAAGCTTACCAAGTGTCAGACTCATAGATGAAACACAGAGCAGGGGCTGATGTTTTGAAATATTGTAGGGGGCGCTGTGGAGCCATTTTGCGCTATTCAAGGAAAATGGTTACATAACAACAATGCCTTCATCCATTTGGAGGTGTGTGCCAAATTTCAAGCCTCTATAAACTTTCCAAGCCCCTCAAAAGCCACTTCATCTTTCATGATGAACCGCGTTGCCACCAGGGTGCGGCGTTCAGTTTAAAGTCACAATTTTTGCACTGAAGCATCACGAGGGACTGATGGTGATATTCACCGCTTTTGAGGTGGCCACGATCAACCTGTGAAAATCAGTACAACAAAGTTAAAGCCATGACATTTCCTGTTGCCACTAGGTGGCGCTGTCCGTATTTCCGACAATGGGCACATCAATCTGTTCAGGGCGGGTCTGACATCATGCCTGTAAAGTCTGGTACTGATCAGACTGGATTTCATTGAGTTATACTAATTTGTTTCTTCATGGCGTGACATCAAAGTTCGCCATGCTGCTGGGGTCACACCCTTTTGCGAAAACTCATAGTTTTCACTGTAACCCAAGACCAACTCCTTAAGGCTTTCCTGGAGAAATTTGAGGCTGCAGATGTCACCCATCACTATACTGTACCCCAAAGTGTAAAACATGACATTTCCTGTTCCCACTAGGTGGCGCTGTCCTTGATGTCAAATATGGCAGTTGAAATATGTTCAGGGGTGGAGCCTTATCATATGTGTTCACTTTGGTCAAGGTCAGAATATCTATGACAAAATGAGAGGCAATAAGATTTTCATGGCGAGTCATCGAAATTCGCCATGGCGCCACGGCCTCATAGTATTGTGAAAACTCAAAAGCTCCGCAATTTAACATGGCACAAGGGTGTAGTTGACACTGTCCAAATTTGAAGGTTATGAAATGAAACCCCAAGGAGGAGTTCGCAAAAGTTCGAGGCATGGAAATGGCAAAATTAGAGCCAAAATGTCACCTTCTCTTCCAAATGGCGGACTTCCTGTTGGGTTTGCGTCAATGGGCCCACAGACTTTTTTGTTCGTCTTGGCATGATACACATGTGTGCCAAATTTCATACATGTAGCTCAAACGATGTGGTCGTAGGGCTGCATTTAACAAGGCATAGGTGGCGCTCTAGAGCCATTTCCCAGTGCTCATATGTAAAACCATTAAAATACAAAATTTTTCACCAGACCTGGCATGTGTGCAAAATTTCATGAGTTTTTGAGCATGTTTAGGCCCTCAAAAAGGCCCTTGTTTCGCCTGAATAATAATAATAATAATTAAAGCTGCAAGCAGCGTTATGAGGGCCCTCGCACCCCCGGCGCGTCGAGCCACGCCCAACACCTAAAACCAGCACGTCCGATCTGATGTCACATTGATGGAATTCATGCATTTAACCACCAGCTAACATTTCAACTCATTCATTCATGATTAGTTAGTCGTTCCACTAGGTGGCGCTCTAACCATTATGTACAAATGGCATAACAAACACTTCCAAGCTCGAGTCTCATCACACCTGAGACGTTTGGGAGAGATTGGACATTGTGTTTTTGAGTGACAGCAGATTACTGCTTTTTGGCGAGTGATTCAAACTCTAAGTGCCGCCATAACCACCCCGTTTCCCTGGACGTAAAAAGCTTCGCAATTTAACATCACAAAGGTCTTTAGATTCCACAAACTGCAGATCGGTCCAATCTGATGAAATCCCTTGGAGGAGTTCGTCAAAGTATGAGGCCTGAAAAGGGGGGAAAATGTCATCAAAATTACACATTAATTTTAAAATGGCTGACTTCCTGTTGGATTTGGGATATTGCTCCAAGAGACTTTTTTGTACATCTTGATATCTCCTATAAGCTTACCAGGTTTAAGACTCATACATAAAACACAGAGCTGGGGCTGATGTTTTGAAATTTCGTAGGGGGCGCTGTGGAGCCATTTTACGCTATTCAATGAAAATGATCACATAACAACAAAGCCTTATGCACATTGGAGGTGTGCGCCAAATTTCAAGACTTTTTAAACTTTCCAAGCCCCTCAAAAGCCACTTCATTTTTCATGGTGAACAGCGTTGCCACCAGGGTGCGCCGTTCAGTATAAAGTCACAATATTCGCACTGCAGCATCATGAAGGACTGATGGTGATATTCACCGCTTTTGAGGTGTCCACAATGAACCTGTGAAAATCAGTACAACAAAGTGTAAGACATGACATTTCCTGTTCCCACTAGGTGGCGCTCTTCATATTCCTGACAATGGGCACATCAATCTGTTCAGGGCGCGTCTGACATCATGCCTGTAAAGTCTGGTACTGATCAGACTGGATTTCATTGAGTTATACTAATTTGTTTCTTCATGGCGTGACATCAAAGTTCGCCATGCTGCTGGGGTCACACCCTTTCGCGAAAACTCACAGTTTTCACTGTAACCCAAGACCAACTCCTTAAGGCTTTCCTGGAGAAATTTGAGGCTGCAGATGTCACCCATCACTATACTGTACCCCAAAGTGTAAAACATGACATTTCCTGTTCCCACTAGGTGGCGCTGTCCTTGATGTCAAATATGGCAGTTGAAATATGTTCAGGGCTGGAGCCTTATCATATGTGTTCACTTTGGTCAAGGTCAGAAATTGTATGACAAAATGAGAGGCAATAAGATTTTCATGGCGAGTCATCGAAATTCGCCATGGCGCCACGGCCTCATAGTATTGTGAAAACTCAAAAGCTCCGCAATTTAACATGGCACAAGGGTGTAGTTGGCACTGACCAAATATGAAGCTTATACGACCAAATCCCAAGGAGGAGTTCGTTAAAGTTCGAGGCATGGAAATGGCAAAATTAGAGCCAAAATGTCAGCTTCACTTCCAAATGGCGGACTTCCTGTTGGGTTTGCGTCAATGGGCCCACTGACTTTTTTGTTCGTCTTGGCATGATACACATGTGTGCCAAATTTCATACATGTAGCTCAAACGATGTGGTCGTAGGGCTGCATTTAACAAGGCATAGGTGGCGCTGTAGAGCCATTTCCCAGTGCTCATATGTAAAACCATTAAAATACAAAATTTTTCACCAGACCTGGCATGTGTGCAAAATTTCATGAGTTTTTGAGCATGTTTAGGCCCTCAAAAAGGCCCTTGTTTGGGGTGAATAATAATAATAATAATAATAATAATAATAATAATTAAAGCTGCAAGCAGCGTTATGAGGGCCCTCGCACCCCCGGCGCGTCGAGCCACGCCCAACACCTAAAACCAGCACGTCCGATCTGATGTCACATTGATGGAATTCATGCATTTAACCACCAGCTAACATTTCAACTCATTCATTCATGATTAGTTAGTCGTTCCACTAGGTGGGGCTCTAACCATTATGTACAAATGGCATAACAAACATTTCCGAGCTCGAGTCTCATCCCGCCTATGAGCTTTGGGAGAGATTGGACATTGTGTTTTTGAGTGACAGCAGATTACTGCTTTTTGGCGAGTGATTGAAACTCTACGTGCCGCCATGACCACCCCGTTTCCCTGAACGTAAAAAGCTTCGCAATTTAACATCACAAAGGTCTTTAGATTCCACACACTGGAGAATGGTTCAATATGATGAAATCCCTTGGAGGAGTTCGTCAAAGTATGAAGCCTGAAAAGAGGGGAAAATGTCGCCAAAATTACACATTAATTTTAAAATGGCTGACTTCCTGTTGGATTTGGGATATTGCTCCAAGAGACTTTTTTGTACATCTTGATATTTTCCATAAGCTTACCAGGTTTCAGACTCATAGATGAAACACAGAGCAGGGGCTGTTGTTTTGAAATTTTGTAGGGGGCGCTGTGGAGCAATTTCGCGCTATTCAATGAAAATGATCACATGACAACAAAGCCTACATCCATTTGGAGGTGTGTGCCGAATTTCAAGCCTCTATAAACTTTCCAAGCCCCTCAAAAGCCACTTCATCTTTCATGGTGAACCGCGTTACCACCAGGGTGCGCCATTCAGTTTAAAGTCACAATTTTTGCACTGAAGCATCACGAGGGACTGATGTTGATATTCACTGCTTTTGAGGTGGCCACGATGAACCTGTGAAAATCAGTACAACAAAATTAAAGCCATGACATTTCCTGTTGCCACTAGGTGGCGCTGTCCGTATTTCCGACAATGGGCACATCAATCTGTTCAGGGCGGTTCTGACATCATGCCTGTAAAGTCTGGTACTGATCAGACTGGATTTCATTGAGTTATACTAATTTGTTTCTTCATGGCGTGACATCAAAGTTCGCCATGCTGCTGGGGTCACACCCTTTCACGAAAAGTCACAGTTTTCACTGTAACCCAAGACCAACTCCTTAAGGCTTTCCTGGAGAAATTTGAGGCTGCAGATGTCACCCATCACTATACTGTACCCCAAAGTGTAAAACATGACATTTCCTGTTCCCACTAGGTGGCGCTGTCCTTGATGTCAAATATGGCAGTTGAAATATGTTCAGGGGTGGAGCCTTATCATATGTGTGCTCTTTGGTCCAGATCGGAACATGTATGACAGAATGAGAGGCAATAAGATTTTCATGGCGAGTCATCGAAATTCGCCATGGCGCCACGGCCTCATAGTATTGTGAAAACTCAAAAGCTCCGCAATTTAACATGGCACAAGGGTGTAGTTGACACTGTCCAAATTTGAAGTTTATAGGACCAAATCCCAAGGAGGAGTTCGTTAAAGTACAAGGCATGGAAACGGTAAAATCAGACCCAAAATGTCACCTTCAATCCAAAATGGCGGACTTCCTGTTGGGTTTAGGACATTGCCATAATAGACTTTTTTGTTCGACTCTGAACGTTATATAGGTGTACCGACTTTCAAACGTCTAGGTCATACCCATACCGGGGGCTCGCGTTTTTCATTTTTCTAGGTGGCGCTACTGAGCTAATTTTCCCTGGCCATGTCTGAGAACATTAAAATACGTAAATTTTCACCAGACCTGACGCGTGTGCAAAATTTCATGAGTTTTCGAGCATGTTTAGGCCCTCAAACGGCCAATTCATTTGCCGGAATAATAATA
This sequence comes from Maylandia zebra, assembly GCF_041146795.1. Taxonomy (NCBI): domain Eukaryota; kingdom Metazoa; phylum Chordata; class Actinopteri; order Cichliformes; family Cichlidae; genus Maylandia; species Maylandia zebra. The sequence continues at coordinate 7,416,590 of NC_135182.1, read as the reverse complement.
ATAATAATAATAATAATAATAATAATAATTAAAGCTGCAAGCAGCGTTATGAGGGCCCTCGCACCCCCGGCACGTCGAGCCACTGCCAACACCTCAAACCGGCACGTCCGATGTGATGTCACATTGATGGATTTCATGCTTTTAATCACCAGCTAACATTTCATCTTATTCAACCAGGATTATAGTCATGCCACTAGGTGGCACTCTAACCATTATGTACAAATGGCATAACAAACATTTCCGAACTCGAGTCTCATTATGCCTGCGACCTTTGGGTGAGATTGGACATTGTGTTTTTGAGTAACAGCAGATTACTGCGTTTTGGCGAGTGATTGAGAGTCTACGTGCCGCCATAACCACCCCGTTTCCCTGAACGTAAAAAGCTTCGCAATTTAACAACACAAAGGTCTTTGGATTCCACACACTGAAGAATAGTGCAATATGATGAAATCCCTTGGAGGAGTTCGTCAAAGAACGATGCCTGAAAAGAGGGGAAAATGTTGCCAAAATTGCACATTAATTTTAAAATGGCTGACTTCCTGTTGGATTTGGGATATTGCTCCAAGAGACTTTTTTGTACATCTTGATATCTCCTATAAGCTTACCAGGTTTCAGACTCATACATAAAACACAGAGCAGGGGCTGTGATTTTGAAATTTTGTAGGGGGCGCTGTGGAGCCATTTTGGGATATTCAATGAAAATGATCACATTACAACAAAGCCTTATCCACATTGGAGGTGTGCGCCAAATTTCAAGACTTTTTAAACTTTCCAAGCCCCTCAAAAGCCACTTCATCTTTCATGGTGAACCGCGTTGCCACCAGGGTGCGGCGTTCAGTTTAAAGTCACAATTTTTGCACTGAAGCATCACAAGGGACTGATGGTGATATTCACCGCTTTTGAGGTGGCCACGATGAACCTGTGAAAATCAGTACAACAAAATTAAAGCCATGACATTTCCTGTTCCCACTAGGTGGCGCTGTCCGTATTCCCGACAATGGGCACATCAATCTGTTCAGGGCGGGTCTGACATCATGCCTGTAAAGTCTGGTACTGATCAGACTGGATTTCATTGAGTTATACTAATTTGTTTCTTCATGGCGTGACATCAAAGTTCGCCATGCCGCTGGGGTCACACCCTTTTGCGAAAAGTCACAGTTTTCACTGTAACCCAAGACCAACTCCTTAAGGCTTTCCTGGAGAAATTTGAGGCTGCAGATGTCACCCATCACAATACTGTACCCCAAAGTGTAAAACATGACATTTCCTGTTCCCACTAGGTGGCGCTGTCCCTGGTGTCAAATATGGCAGTTGAAATATGTTCAGGGGTGGAGCCTTATCATATGTGTTCACTTTGGTCAAGGTCAGAAAATGTATGACAAAATGAGAGGCAATAAGATTTTCATGGCGAGTCATCGAAATTCGCCGTGGCGCCACGGCCTCATGGTATTGTGAAAACTCAAAAGCTCCGCAATTTAACATGGCCAAGGTGTGTAGTTGAAACTGACCAAAGATGAAGCTTATACGACCAAATCCCAAGGAGGAGTTCGTTAAAGTTCGAGGCATGGAAATGGCAAAATTAGAGCCAAAATGTCACCTTCACGTCCAAATGGCGGACTTCCTGTTGGGTTTGCGTCAATGGGCCCACTGACTTTTTTGTTCGTCTTGGCATGATACACATGTGTGCCAAATTTCATACATGTAGCCCAAACGATGTGGTCGTAGGGCTGCATTTTACAAGGCATAGGTGGCGCTGTAGAGCCATTTCCCAGTGCTCATATGTAAAACCATTACAATACAAAATTTTTCACCAGACCTGGCATGTGTGCAAAATTTCATGAGTTTTTGAGCATGTTTAGGCCCTCAAAAAGGCCCTTGTTTTGCCTGAATAATAATAATAATAATAATAATAATAATAATAATAATAATAAGAAACAGAGCAGATACAATAGGGCCTTCGCACTCTCAGTGCTCGGGCCCTAATTAAAGCTGCAAGCAGCGTTATGAGGGCCCTCGCACCCCCGGCACGTCGAGCCACTGCCAACACCTCAAACCGGCACGTCCGATGTGATGTCACATTGATGGATTTCATGCTTTTAATCACCAGCTAACATTTCATCTTATTCAACCAGGATTATAGTCATGCCACTAGGTGGCGCTCTAACCATTATTGACAAATAGCATAACAAACATTTCCAAGCTCGAGTCTCATCACACCTGCGACCTTTGGGAGAGATTGGACATTGTGTTTTTTAGTGACAGCAGATTACTGCTTTTTGCGAGTGATTGAAACTCTACGTGCCGCCATGACCACCCCGTTTCCCTGAACGGAAAAAGCTTCGCAATTTAACATCACAAAGGTCTTTAGATTCTACACACTGAAGAATGCTTCAATATGATGAAATCCCTTGGAGGAGTTCGTCAAAGTATGAGGCCTGAAAAGGGGGGAAAATGTCATCAAAATTACACATTAATTTTAAAATGGCTGACTTCCTGTTGGATTTGGGATATTGCTCCAAGAGACTTTTTTGTACATCTTGATATCTTACACAAGCTTACCAAGTGTCAGACTCATAGATGAAACACAGAGCAGGGGCTGATGTTTTGAAATATTGTAGGGGGCGCTGTGGAGCCATTTTGCGCTATTCAAGGAAAATGGTTACAGAACAACAATGCCTTCATCCATTTGGAGGTGTGTGCCAAATTTCAAGCCTCTATAAACTTTCCAAGCCCCTCAAAAGCCACTTTATCTTTCATGATGAACCGCGTTGCCACCAGGGTGCGCCGTTCAGTTTAAAGTCACAATTTTTGCACTGAAGCATCACGAGGGACTGATGGTGATATTCACCGCTTTTGAGGTGGCCACGATGAACCTGTGAAAATCAGTACAACAAAGTTAAAGCCATGACATTTCCTGTTGCCACTAGGTGGCGCTGTCCGTATTTCCGACAATGGGCACATCAATCTGTTCAGGGCGGGTCTGACATCATGCCTGTAAAGTCTGGTACTGATCAGACTGGATTTCATTGAGTTATACTAATTTGTTTCTTCATGGCGTGACATCAAAGTTCGCCATGCTGCTGGGGTCACACCCTTTTGCAAAAAGTCACAGCTTTCACTGTAACCCAAGACCAACTCCTTAAGGCTTTCCTGGAGAAATTTGAGGCTGCAGATGTCACCCATCACTATACTGTACCCCAAAGTCTAAAACATGACATTTCCTGTTCCCACTAGGTGGCGCTGTCCTTCATGTCAAATATGGCAGTTGAAATATGTTCAGGGGTGGAGCCTTATCATATGTGTTCACTTTGGTCAAGGTCAGAAAATGTATGACAAAATGAGAGGCAATAAGATTTTCATGGCGAGTCATCGAAATTCGCCATGGCGCCACGGCCTCATAGTATTGTGAAAACTCAAAAGCTCCGCAATTTAACATGGCACAAGGGTGTAGTTGACACTGACCAAATATGAAGGTTATGAAATCAAACCCCAAGGAGGAGTTCGCAAAAGTTCGAGGCATGGAAATGGCAAAATTAGAGCCAAAATGTCACCTTCTCTTCCAAATGGCGGACTTCCTGTTGGGTTTGCGTCTATGGGCCCACAGACTTTTTTGTTCGTCTTGGCATGATACATATGTGTGCCAAATTTCATACATGTAGCTCAAACGATGTGGTCGTAGGGCTGCATTTAACAAGGCATAGGTGGCGCTCTAGAGCCATTTCCCAGTGCTCATATGTAAAACCATTAAAATACAAAATTTTTCACCAGACCTGGCATGTGTGCAAAATTTCATGAGTTTTTGAGCATGTTTAGGCCCTCAAAAAGGCCCTTGTTTCGCCTGAATAATAATAATAATAATAATAATAATAATAAGAAACGGAGCAGATACAATAGGGCCTTCGCACTCTCGGTGCTCGGGCCCTAATTAAAGCTGCAAGCAGCGTTATGAGGGCCCTCGCACCCCCGGCGCGTCGAGCCACGCCCAACACCTAAAACCAGCATGTCCGATCGATGTCACATTGATGGAATTCATGCATTTAACCACCAGCTAACATTTCAACTCATTCATTCATGATTAGCTAGTCGTTCCACTAGGTGGCACTCTAACCATTATGTACAAATGGCATAACAAACATTTCCGAACTCGAGTCTCATTATGCCTGCGACCTTTGGGTGAGATTGGACATTGTGTTTTTGAGTAACAGCAGATTACTGCGTTTTGGCGAGTGATTGAGAGTCTACGTGCCGCCATAACCACCCCGTTTCCCTGAACGTAAAAAGCTTCGCAATTTAACAACACAAAGGTCTTTGGATTCCACACACTGAAGAATAGTGCAATATGATGAAATCCCTTGGAGGAGTTCGTCAAAGAACGATGCCTGAAAAGAGGGGAAAATGTTGCCAAAATTGCACATTAATTTTAAAATGGCTGACTTCCTGTTGGATTTGGGATATTGCTCCAAGAGACTTTTTTGTACATCTTGATATCTCCTATAAGCTTACCAGGTTTCAGACTCATACATAAAACACAGAGCAGGGGCTGTGATTTTGAAATTTTGTAGGGGGCGCTGTGGAGCCATTTTGGGATATTCAATGAAAATGATCACATAACAACAAAGCCTTAACCACATTGGAGGTGTGCGCCAAATTTCAAGACTTTTTAAACTTTCCAAGCCCCTCAAAAGCCACTTCATCTTTCATGGTGAACTGCGTTGCCACCAGGGTGCGGCGTTCAGTTTAAAGTCACAATTTTTGCACTGAAGCATCACAAGGGACTGATGGTGATATTCACCGCTTTTGAGGTGGCCACGATCAACCTGTGAAAATCAGTACAACAAAATTAAAGCCATGACATTTCCTGTTCCCACTAGGTGGCGCTGTCCGTATTCCCGACAATGGGCACATCAATCTGTTCAGGGCGGGTCTGACTTCATGCCTGTAAAGTCTGGTACTGATCAGACTGGATTTCATGGAGTTATACTAATTTGTTTCTTCATGGCGTGACATCAAAGTTCGCCATGCTGCTGGGGTCACACCCTTTTGCGAAAAGTCACAGTTTTCACTGTAACCCAAGACCAACTCCTTAAGGCTTTTCTGGAGAAATTTGAGGCTGCAGATGTCACCCATCACTATACTGTACCCCAAAGTGTAAAACATGACATTTCCTGTTCCCACTAGGTGGCGCTGTCCTTCATGTCAAATATGGCAGTTGAAATATGTTTAGGGGTGGAGCCTTATCATATGTGTTCACTTTGGTCAAGGTCAGAAAATGTATGACAAAATGAGAGGCAATAAGATTTTCATGGCGAGTCATCGAAATTCGCCATGGCGCCACGGCCTCATAGTATTGTGAAAACTCAAAAGCTCCGCAATTTAACATGGCACAAGGGTGTAGTTGACACTGTCCAAATTTGAAGGTTATGAAATGAAACCCCAAGGAGGAGTTCGCAAAAGTTCGAGGCATGGAAATGGCAAAATTAGAGCCAAAATGTCACCTTCTCTTCCAAATGGCGGACTTCCTGTTGGGTTTGCGTCAATGGGCCCACAGACTTTTTTGTTCGTCTTGGCATGATACACATGTGTGCCAAATTTCATACATGTAGCTCAAACCATGTGGTCGTAGGGCTGCATTTAACAAGGCATAGGTGGCGCTCTAGAGCCATTTCCCAGTGCTCATATGTAAAACCATTAAAATACAAAATTTTTCACCAGACCTGGCATGTGTGCAAAATTTCATGAGTTTTTGAGCATGTTTAGGCCCTCAAAAAGGCCCTTGTTTGGGGTGAATAATAATAATAATAATAATTAAAGCTGCAAGCAGCGTTATGAGGGCCCTCGCACCCCATCGCGTCGAGCCACGCCCAACACCTACAACCAGCACCTCCGATCTGATGTCACATTGATGGAATTCATGCATTTAACCACCAGCTAACATTTCATCTCATTCAATCATCATTATAGTCGTCCCACTAGGTGGCACTCTAACCATTACTGACAAATGGCATAACAAACACTTCCAAGCTCGAGTCTCATCACACCTGAGACGTTTGGGAGAGATTGGACATTGTGTTTTTGAGTGACAGCAGATTACTGCTTTTTGGCGAGTGATTCAAACTCTAAGTGCCGCCATAACCACCCCGTTTCCCTGGACGTAAAAAGCTTCGCAATTTAACATCACAAAGGTCTTTAGATTCCACACACTGGAGAATGGTTCAATATGATGAAATCCCTTGGAGGAGTTCGTCAAAGTATGAAGCCTGAAAAGAGGAGAAAATGTCGCCAAAATTGCACATTAATTTTAAAATGGCTGACTTCCTGTTGGATTTGGGATATTGCTCCAAGAGACTTTTTTGTACATCTTGATATCTCCTATAAGCCTACCAGGTTTCAGATTCATACATAAAACACAGAGCTGGGGCTGTGGTTTTGAAATTTTGTAGGGGGCGCTGTGGAGCCATTTTGGGATATTCAATGAAAATGATCACATAACAACAAAGCCTTCATCACATTGGAGGTGTGTGCCAAATTTCAAGCCTCTATAAACTTGCCAAGCCCCTCAAAAGCCACTTCATCTTTCATGGTGAACAGCGTTGCCACCAGGGTGCGCCGTTCAGTTTAAAGTCACAATTTTTGCACTGAAGCATCACGAGGGACTGATGGTGATATTCACCGCTTTTGAGGTGGCCACGATGAACCTGTGAAAATCAGTACAACAAAATTAAAGCCATGACATTTCCTGTTGCCACTAGGTGGCGCTGTACGTATTTCCGACAATGGGCACATCAATCTGTTCAGGGCGGGTCTGACATCATGCCTGTAAAGTCTGGTACTGATCAGACTGGATTTCATTGAGTTATACTAATTTGTTTCTTCATGGCGTGACATCAAAGTTCGCCATGCTGCTGGGGTCACACCCTTTCGTGAAAACTCACAGTTTTCACTGTAACCCAAGACCAACTCCTTAAGGCTTTCCTGGAGAAATTTGAGGCTGCAGATGTCACCCATCACTATACTGTACCCCAAAGTGTAAAACATGACATTTCCTGTTCCCACTAGGTGGCGCTGTCCTTCATGTCAAATATGGCAGTTGAAATATGTTCAGGGGTGGAGCCTTATCATATGTGTTCACTTTGGTCAAGGTCAGAAAATGTATGACAAAATGAGAGGCAATAAGATTTTCATGGCGAGTCATCGAAATTCGCCATGGCGCCACGGCCTCATAGTATTGTGAAAACTCAAAAGCTCCGCAATTTAACATGGCACAAGGGTGTAGTTGACACTGTCCAAATTTGAAGGTTATGAAATGAAACCCCAAGGAGGAGTTCGCAAAAGTTCGAGGCATGGAAATGGCAAAATTAGAGCCAAAATGTCACCTTCTCTTCCAAATGGCGGACTTCCTGTTGGGTTTGCGTCAATGGGCCCACAGACTTTTTTGTTCGTCTTGGCATGATACACATGTGTGCCAAATTTCATACATGTAGCTCAAACGATGTGGTCGTAGGGCTGCATTTAACAAGGCATAGGTGGCGCTGTAGAGCCATTTCCCAGTGCTCATATGTAAAACCATTAAAATACAAAATTTTTCACCAGACCTGGCATGTGTGCAAAATTTCATGAGTTTTTGAGCATGTTTAGGCCCTCAAAAAGGCCCTTGTTTCGCCTGAATAATAATAATAATAATAATAATAATAATAAGAAACGGAGCAGATACAATAGGGCCTTCGCACTCTCGGTGCTCGGGCCCTAATAATAATAATAATAATAATAATAATAATAATAATAATAATAATAATAATAATAATAAGAAACGGAGCAGATACAATAGGGCCTTCGCACTCTCGGTGCTCGGGCCCTAATAATTAAAGCTGCAAGCAGCGTTATGAGGGCCCTCGCACCCCCGGCGCGTCGAGCCACGCCCAACACCTAAAACCAGCACGTCCGATCTGATGTCACATTGATGGAATTCATGCATTTAACCACCAGCTAACATTTCAACTCATTCATTCATGATTAGTTAGTCGTTCCACTAGGTGGCGCTCTAACCATTATGTATAAATGGCATAACAAACACTTCCAAGCTCGAGTCTCATCACACCTGAGACGTTTGGGAGAGATTGGACATTGTGTTTTTGAGTGACAGCAGATTACTGCTTTTTGGCGAGTGATTCAAACTCTAAGTGCCGCCATAACCACCCCGTTTCCCTGGACGTAAAAAGCTTCGCAATTTAACAACACAAAGGTCTTTGGATTCCACACACTGAAGAATGCTTCAATATGATGAAATCCCTTGGAGGAGTTCGTCAAAGTATGAGGCCTGAAAAGAGGGGAAAATGTCATCAAAATTGCACATTAATTTTAAAATGGCTGACTTCCTGTTGGATTTGGGATATTGCTCCAAGAGACTTTTTTGTACATCTTGATATCTTACACAAGCTTACCAAGTGTCAGACTCATAGATGAAACACAGAGCAGGGGCTGATGTTTTGAAATATTGTAGGGGGCGCTGTGGAGCCATTTTGCGCTATTCAAGGAAAATGGTTACATAACAACAATGCCTTCATCCATTTGGAGGTGTGTGCCAAATTTCAAGCCTCTATAAACTTTCCAAGACCCTCAAAAGCCACTTCATCTTTCATGATGAACCGCGTTGCCACCAGGGTGCGCCGTTCAGTTTAAAGTCACAATTTTTGCACTGAAGCATCACGAGGGACTGATGGTGATATTCACCGCTTTTGAGGTGGCCACGATGAACCTGTGAAAATCAGTACAACAAAGTTAAAACCATGACATTTCCTGTTGCCACTAGGTGGCGCTGTCCGTATTTCCGACAATGGGCACATCAATCTGTTCAGGGCGGGTCTGACATCATGCCTGTAAAGTCTGGTACTGAACAGACTGGATTTCATTGAGTTATACTAATTTGTTTCTTCATGGCGTGACATCAAAGTTCGCCATGCCGCTGGGGTCACACCCTTTCGCGAAAACTCACAGTTTTCACTGTAACCCAAGACCAACTCCTTAAGGCTTTCCTGGAGAAATTTGAGGCTGCAGATGTCACCCATCACAATACTGTACCCCAAAGTGTAAATCATAACATTTCCTGTTCCCACTAGGTGGCGCTGTCCTTGAGGTCAAATATGGCAGTTGAAATATGTTCAGGGGTGGAGCCTTATCATATGTGTTCACTTTGGTCAAGGTCAGAAAATGTATGACAAAATGAGAGGCAATAAGATTTTCATGGCGAGTCATCAAAATTCGCCATGGCGCCACGGCCTCATAGTATTGTGAAAACTCAAAAGCTCCGCAATTTAACATGGCACAAGGGTGTAGTTGACACTGTCCAAATTTGAAGTTTATAGGACCAAATCCCAAGGAGGAGTTCGTTAAAGTTCGAGGCATGGAAATGGCAAAATTAGAGCCAAAATGTCACCTTCTCTTCCAAATGGCGGACTTCCTGTTGGGTTTGCGTCAATGGGCCCACTGACTTTTTTGTTCGTCTTGGCATGATACACATGTGTGCCAAATTTCATACATGTAGCTCAAACAATGTGGTCGTAGGGCTGCATTTAACAAGGCATAGGTGGCGCTGTAGAGCCATTTCCCAGTGCTCATATGTAAAACCATTAAAATACAAAATTTTTCACCAGACCTGGCATGTGTGCAAAATTTCATGAGTTTTTGAGCATGTTTAGGCCCTCAAAAAGGCCCTTGTTTGGGGTGAATAATAATAATAATTAAAGCTGCAAGCAGCGTTATGAGGGCCCTCGCACCCCCGGCACGTCGAGCCACTGCCAACACCTCAAACCGGCACGTCCGATGTGATGTCACATTGATGGATTTCATGCTTTTAATCACCAGCTAACATTTCATCTTATTCAACCAGGATTATAGTCATGCCACTAGGTGGCGCTCTAACCATTATTGACAAATAGCATAACAAACATTTCCAAGCTCGAGTCTCATCACACCTGCGACCTTTGGGTGAGATTGGACATTGTGTTTTTTAGTGACAGCAGATTACTGCTTTTTGCGAGTGATTGAAACTCTACGTGCCGCCATGACCACCCCGTTTCCCTGAACGGAAAAAGCTTCGCAATTTAACATCACAAAGGTCTTTAGATTCTACACACTGAAGAATGCTTCAATATGATGAAATCCCTTGGAGGAGTTCGTCAAAGTATGAGGCCTGAAAAGGGGGGGAAATGTCATCAAAATTACACATTAATTTTAAAATGGCTGACTTCCTGTTGGATTTGGGATATTGCTCCAAGAGACTTTTTTGTACATCTTGATATCTTACACAAGCTTACCAAGTGTCAGACTCATAGATGAAACACAGAGCAGGGGCTGATGTTTTGAAATATTGTAGGGGGCGCTGTGCAGCCATTTTGCGCTATTCAAGGAAAATGGTTACATAACAACAATGCCTTCATCCATTTGGAGGTGTGTGCCAAATTTCAAGCCTCTATAAACTTTCCAAGCCCCTCAAAAGCCACTTCATCTTTCATGATGAACCGCGTTGCCACCAGGGTGCGCCGTTCAGTTTAAAGTCACAATTTTTGCACTGAAGCATCACGAGGGACTGATGGTGATATTCACCGCTTTTGAGGTGGCCACGATCAACCTGTGAAAATCAGTACAACAAAGTTAAAGCCATGACATTTCCTGTTGCCACTAGGTGGCGCTGTCCGTATTTCCGACAATGGGCATATCAATCTGTTCAGGGCGGGTCTGACATCATGCCTGTAAAGTCTGGTACTGATCAGACTGGATTTCATTGAGTTATACTAATTTGTTTCTTCATGGCGTGACATCAAAGTTCGCCATGCTGCTGGGGTCACACCCTTTCGTGAAAAGTCACAGTTTTCACTGTAACCCAAGACCAACTCCTTAAGGCTTTCCTGGAGAAATTTGAGGCTGCAGATGTCACCCATCACAATACTGTACCCCAAAGTGTAAAACATGACATTTCCTGTTCCCACTAGGTGGCGCTGTCCTTGATGTCAAATATGGCAGTTGAAATATGTTCAGGGGTGGAGCCTTATCATATGTGTGCTCTTTGGTCCAGATCGGAACATGTATGACAGAATGAGAGGCAATAAGATTTTCATGGCGAGTCATCAAAATTCGCCATGGCGCCACGGCCTCATACTATTGTGAAAACTCAAAAGCTCCGCAATTTAACATGGCACAAGGGTGTAGTTGACACTGTCCAAATTTGAAGCTTATAGGACCAAATCCCAAGGAGGAGTTCGTTAAAGTTCGAGGCATGGAAATGGCAAAATTAGAGCCAAAATGTCACCTTCTCTTCCAAATGGCGGACTTCCTGTTGGGTTTGCGTCAATGGGCCCCCAGACTTTTTTGTTCGTCTTGGCATGATACACATGTGTGCCAATTTTCATACATGTAGCTCAAACGATGTGGTCGTAGGGCTGCATTTAACAAGGCATAGGTGGCGCTGTAGAGCCATTTCCCAGTGCTCATATGTAAAACCATTAAAATACAAAATTTTTCACCAAACCTGGCATGTGTGCAAAATTTCATGAGTTTTTGAGCATGTTTAGGCCCTCAAAAAGGCCCTTGTTTGGGGTGAATAATAATAATAATAATAAGAAACGGAGCAGATACAATAGGGCCTTCGCACTCTCAGTGCTCGGGCCCTAATAATAATAATAAGAAACGGAGCAGATACAATAGGGCCTTCGCACTCTCAGTGCTCGGGCCCTAATAATTAAAGCTGCAAGCAGCGTTATGAGGGCCCTCGCACCCCCGGCGTGTCGAGCCATGCCCAACACCTGAAACCAGCACGTCCGATCTGATGTCACATTGATGGAATTCATGCATTTAACCACCAGCTAACATTTCAACTCATTCATTCATGATTAGTTAGTCGTTCCACTAGGTGGCGCTCTAACCATTATGTACAAATGGCATAACAAACATTTCCGAGCTCCAGTCTCATCACGCCTATGAGCTTTGGGAGAGATTGGACATTGTGTTTTTGAGTGACAGCAGATTACTGCTTTTTGGCGAGTGATTCAAACTCTAAGTGCCGCCATAACCACCCCGTTTCACTGAACGTAAAAAGCTTCGCAATTTAACATCACAAAGGTCTTTAGATTCCACACACTGGAGATTGGTTCAACATGATGAAATCCCTTGGAGGAGTTCGTCAAAGAACGGTGCCTGGAAAGAGGGGAAAATGTTGCCAAAATTACACATTAATTTTAAAATGGCTGACTTCCTGTTGGATTTGGGATATTGCACCAAGAGACTTTTTTGTACATCTTGATATCTCCTATAAGCTTACCAGGTTTCAGAATCATACATAGAACACAGAGCAGGGGCTGTGGTTTTGAAATTTGGTAGGGGGCGCTGTGGAGCAATTTCGAGCTATTCAATGAAAATGATCACATGCCAACAAAGCCTTCATCCATTTGGAGGTGTGTGCCAAATTTCAAGCCTCTATAAACTTGCCAAGACCCTCAAAAGCCACTTCATCTTTCATGTTGAACAGCGTTGCCACCAGGGTGCGCCGTTCAGTTTAAAGTCACAATTTTTGCACTGAAGCATCACGAGGGACTGATGGTGATATTCACCGCTTTTGAGGTGGCCAAGATGAACCTGTGAAAATCAGTACAACAAAATTAAAGCCATGACATTTCCTGTTGCCACTAGGTGGCGCTGTACGTATTTCCGACAATGGGCACATCAATCTGTTCAGGGCGGGTCTGACATCATGCCTGTAAAGTCTGGTACTGATCAGACTGGATTTCATTGAGTTATACTAATTTGTTTCTTCATGGCGTGACATCAAAGTTCGCCACGCCGCTGGGGTCACACCCTTTTGCGAAAAGTCACAGTTTTCACTGTAACCCAAGACCAACTCCTTAAGGCTTTCCTGGAGAAATTTGAGGCTGCAGATGTCACCCATCACTATACTGTACCCCAAAGTGTAAAACATGACATTTCCTGTTCCCACTAGGTGGCGCTGTCCTTGATGTCAAATATGGCAGTTGAAATATGTTCAGGGGTGGAGCCTTATCATATGTGTGCTCTTTGGTCCAGATCGGAACATGTATGACAGAATGAGAGGCAATAAGATTTTCATGGCGAGTCATCATAATTCGCCATGGCGCCACGGCCTCATACTATTGTGAAAACTCAAAAGCTCCGCAATTTAACATGGCACAAGGGTGTAGTTGACACTGACCAAATATGAAGGTTATGAAATCAAACCCCAAGGAGGAGTTCGCAAAAGTTCGAGGCATGGAAATGGCAAAATTAGAGCCAAAATGTCACCTTCTCTTCCAAATGGCGGACTTCCTGTTGGGTTTGCGTCAATGGGCCCACAGACTTTTTTGTTCGTCTTGGCATGATACACATGTGTGCCAAATGTCATACATGTAGCTCAAACGATGTGGTCGTAGGGCTGCATTTAACAAGGCATAGGTGGCGCTGTAGAGCCATTTCCCAGTGCTCATATGTAAAACCATTAAAATACAAAATTTTTCACCAGACCTGGCATGTGTGCAAAATTTCATGAGTTTTTGAGCATGTTTAGGCCCTCAAAAAGGCCCTTGTTTGGGGTGAATAATAATAATAATAATAATAATAATAATAATTAAAGCTGCAAGCAGCGTTATGAGGGCCCTCGCACCCCCGGCACGTCGAGCCACTGCCAACACCTCAAACCGGCACGTCCGATGTGATGTCACATTGATGGATTTCATGCTTTTAATCACCAGCTAACATTTCATCTTATTCAACCAGGATTATAGTCATGCCACTAGGTGGCGCTCTAACCATTATTGACAAATAGCATAACAAACATTTCCAAGCTCGAGTCTCATCACACCTGCGACCTTTGGGAGAGATTGGACATTGTGTTTTTTAGTGACAGCAGATTACTGCTTTTTGCGAGTGATTGAAACTCTACGTGCCGCCATGACCACCCCGTTTCCCTGAACGGAAAAAGCTTCGCAATTTAACATCACAAAGGTCTTTAGATTCTACACACTGAAGAATGCTTCAATATGATGAAATCCCTTGGAGGAGTTCGTCAAAGTATGAAGCCTGAAAAAGGGGGAAAATGTCATCAAAATTACACATTAATTTTAAAATGGCTGACTTCCTGTTGGATTTGGGATATTGCTCCAAGAGACTTTTTTGTACATCTTGATATCTTACACAAGCTTACCAAGTGTCAGACTCATAGATGAAACACAGAGCAGGGGCTGATGTTTTGAAATATTGTAGGGGGCGCTGTGGAGCCATTTTGCGCTATTCAAGGAAAATGGTTACATAACAACAATGCCTTCATCCATTTGGAGGTGTGTGCCAAATTTCAAGCCTCTATAAATTTTCCAAGCCCCTCAAAAGCCACTTCATCTTTCATGATGAACCGCGTTGCCACCAGGGTGCGCCGTTCAGTTTAAAGTCACAATTTTTGCACTGAAGCATCACGAGGGACTGATGGTGATATTCACCGCTTTTGAGGTGGCCACGATCAACCTGTGAAAATCAGTACAACAAAGTTAAAGCCATGACATTTCCTGTTGCCACTAGGTGGCGCTGTCCGTATTTCCGACAATGGGCATATCAATCTGTTCAGGGCGGGTCTGACATCATGCCTGTAAAGTCTGGTACTGATCAGACTGGATTTCATTGAGTTATACTAATTTGTTTCTTCATGGCGTGACATCAAAGTTCGCCATGCTGCTGGGGTCACACCCTTTCGTGAAAAGTCACAGTTTTCACTGTAACCCAAGACCAACTCCTTAAGGCTTTCCTGGAGAAATTTGAGGCTGCAGATGTCACCCATCACAATCCTGTACCCCAAAGTGTAAAACATGACATTTCCTGTTCCCACTAGGTGGCGCTGTCCTTGATGTCAAATATGGCAGTTGAAATATGTTCAGGGGTGGAGCCTTATCATATGTGTGCTCTTTGGTCCAGATCGGAACATGTATGACAGAATGAGAGGCAATAAGATTTTCATGGCGAGTCATCAAAATTCGCCATGGCGCCACGGCCTCATACTATTGTGAAAACTCAAAAGCTCCGCAATTTAACATGGCACAAGGGTGTAGTTGACACTGTCCAAATTTGAAGCTTATAGGACCAAATCCCAAGGAGGAGTTCGTTAAAGTTCGAGGCATGGAAATGGCAAAATTAGAGCCAAAATGTCACCTTCTCTTCCAAATGGCGGACTTCCTGTTGGGTTTGCGTCAATGGGCCCACAGACTTTTTTGTTCGTCTTGGCATGATACACATGTGTGCCAAATTTCATACATGTAGCTCAAACGATGTGGTCGTAGGGCTGCATTTAACAAGGCATAGGTGGCGCTGTAGAGCCATTTCCCAGTGCTCATATGTAAAACCATTAAAATACAAAATTTTTCACCAAACCTGGCATGTGTGCAAAATTTCATGAGTTTTTGAGCATGTTTAGGCCCTCAAAAAGGCCCTTGTTTGGGGTGAATAATAATAATAATAATTAAAGCTGCAAGCAGCGTTATGAGGGCCCTCGCACCCCATCGCGTCGAGCCACGCCCAACACCTACAACCAGCACCTCCGATCTGATGTCACATTGATGGAATTCATGCATTTAACCACCAGCTAACATTTCATCTCATTCAATCATCATTATAGTCGTCCCACTAGGTGGTGCTCTAACCATTACTGACAAATGGCATAACAAACACTTCCAAGCTCGAGTCTCATCACACCTGAGACGTTTGGGAGAGATTGGACATTGTGTTTTTGAGTGACAGCAGATTACTGCTTTTTGGCGAGTGATTCAAACTCTAAGTGCCGCCATAACCACCCCGTTTCCCTGGACGTAAAAAGCTTCGCAATTTAACATCACAAAGGTCTTTAGATTCCACACACTGGAGAATGGTTCAATATGATGAAATCCCTTGGAGGAGTTCGTCAAAGTATGAAGCCTGAAAAGAGGAGAAAATGTCGCCAAAATTGCACATTAATTTTAAAATGGCTGACTTCCTGTTGGATTTGGGATATTGCTCCAAGAGACTTTTTTGTACATCTTGATATCTCCTATAAGCCTACCAGGTTTCAGATTCATACATAAAACACAGAGCTGGGGCTGTGGTTTTGAAATTTTGTAGGGGGCGCTGTGGAGCCATTTTGGGATATTCAATGAAAATGATCACATAACAACAAAGCCTTCGTCACATTGGAGGTGTGTGCCAAATTTCAAGCCTCTATAAACTTGCCAAGACCCTCAAAAGCCACTTCATCTTTCATCGTGAACAGCGTTGCCACCAGGGTGCGCCGTTCAGTTTAAAGTCACAATTTTTGCACTGAAGCATCACGAGGGACTGATGGTGATATTCACCGCTTTTGAGGTGGCCACGATGAACCTGTGAAAATCAGTACAACAAAATTAAAGCCATGACATTTCCTGTTGCCACTAGGTGGCGCTGTCCGTATTTCCGACAATGGGCACATCAATCTGTTCAGGGCGCGTCTGACATCATGCCTGTAAAGTCTGGTACTGATCAGACTGGATTTCATTGAGTTATACTAATTTGTTTCTTCATGGCGTGACATCAAAGTTCGCCATGCTGCTGGGGTCACACCCTTTCGCGAAAACTCACAGTTTTCACTGTAACCCAAGACCAACTCCTTAAGGCTTTCCTGGAGAAATTTGAGGCTGCAGATGTTACCCATCACTATACTGTACCCCAAAGTGTAAAACATGACATTTCCTGTTCCCACTAGGTGGCGCTGTCCTTGATGTCAAATATGGCAGTTGAAATATGTTCAGGGGTGGAGCCTTATCATATGTGTTCACTTTGGTCAAGGTCAGAAAATGTATGACAAAATGAGAGGCAATAAGATTTTCATGGCGAGTCATCGAAATTCGCCATGGCGCCACGGCCTCATAGTATTGTGAAAACTCAAAAGCTCCGCAATTTAACATGGCACAAGGGTGTAGTTGACACTGTCCAAATTTGAAGGTTAAGAAATGAAACCCCAAGGAGGAGTTCGCAAAAGTTCGAGGCATGGAAATGGCAAAATTAGAGCCAAAATGTCACCTTCTCTTCCAAATGGCGGACTTCCTGTTGGGTTTGCGTCAATGGGCCCACAGACTTTTTTGTTCGTCTTGGCATGATACACATGTGTGCCAAATTTCATACATGTAGCTCAAACGATGTGGTCGTAGGGCTGCATTTAACAAGGCATAGGTGGCGCTGTAGAGCCATTTCCCAGTGCTCATATGTAAAACCATTAAAATACAAAATTTTTCACCAGACCTGGCATGTGTGCAAAATTTCATGAGTTTTTGAGCATGTTTAGGCCCTCAAAAAGGCCCTTGTTTGGGGTGAATAATAATAATAATAATAATAATAATAATAAGAAACGGAGCAGATACAATAGGGCCTTCGCACTCTCAGTGCTCGGGCCCTAATTAAAGCTGCAAGCAGCGTTATGAGGGCCCTCGCACCCCCGGCACGTCGAGCCACTGCCAACACCTCAAACCGGCACGTCCGATGTGATGTCACATTGATGGATTTCATGCTTTTAATCACCAGCTAACATTTCATCTTATTCAACCAGGATTATAGTCATGCCACTAGGTGGCGCTCTAACCATTATTGACAAATAGCATAACAAACATTTCCAAGCTCGAGTCTCATCACACCTGCGACCTTTGGGAGAGATTGGACATTGTGTTTTTTAGTGACAGCAGATTACTGCTTTTTGCGAGTGATTGAAACTCTACGTGCCGCCATGACAACCCCGTTTCCCTGAACGGAAAAAGCTTCGCAATTTAACATCACAAAGGTCTTTAGATTCTACACACTGAAGAATGCTTCAATATGATGAAATCCCTTGGAGGAGTTCGTCAAAGTATGAAGCCTGAAAAGAGGGGAAAATGTCATCAAAATTACACATTAATTTTAAAATGGCTGACTTCCTGTTGGATTTGGGATATTGCTCCAAGAGACTTTTTTGTACATCTTGATATCTTACACAAGCTTACCAAGTGTCAGACTCATAGATGAAACACAGAGCAGGGGCTGATGTTTTGAAATATTGTAGGGGGCGCTGTGGAGCCATTTTGCGCTATTCAAGGAAAATGGTTACATAACAACAATGCTTTCATCCATTTGGAGGTGTGTGCCAAATTTCAAGCCTCTATAAACTTTCCAAGACCCTCAAAAGCCACTTCATCTTTCATGATGAACTGCGTTGCCACCAGGGTGCGCCGTTCAGTTTAAAGTCACAATTTTTGCACTGAAGCATCACGAGGGACTGATGGTGATATTCACCGCTTTTGAGGTGGCCACGATCAACCTGTGAAAATCAGTACAACAAAGTTAAAGCCATGACATTTCCTGTTGCCACTAGGTGGCGCTGTCCGTATTTCCGACAATGGGCATATCAATCTGTTCAGGGCGGGTCTGCCATCATGCCTGTAAAGTCTGGTACTGATCAGACTGGATTTCATTGAGTTATACTAATTTGTTTCTTCATGGCGTGACATCAAAGTTCGCCATGCTGCTGGGGTCACACCCTTTCGTGAAAAGTCACAGTTTTCACTGTAACCCAAGACCAACTCCTTAAGGCTTTCCTGGAGAAATTTGAGGCTGCAGATGTCACCCATCACAATACTGTACCCCAAAGTGTAAAACATGACATTTCCTGTTCCCACTAGGTGGCGCTGTCCCTGGTGTCAAATATGGCAGGTGAAATATGTTCAGGGGTGGAGCCTTATCATATGTGTTCACTTTGGTCAAGGTCAGAAAATGTATGACAAAATGAGAGGCAATAAGATTTTCATGGCGAGTCATCGAAATTCGCCATGGCGCCACGGCCTCATAGTATTGTGAAAACTCAAAAGCTCCGCAATTTAACATGGCACAAGGGTGTAGTTGACACTGTCCAAATTTGAAGGTTAAGAAATGAAACCCCAAGGAGGAGTTCGCAAAAGTTCGAGGCATGGAAATGGCAAAATTAGAGCCAAAATGTCACCTTCTCTTCCAAATGGCGGACTTCCTGTTGGGTTTGCGTCAATGGGCCCACTGACTTTTTTGTTCGTCTTGGCATGATACACATGTGTGCCAAATTTCATACATGTAGCTCAAACGATGTGGTCGTAGGGCTGCATTTAACAAGGCATAGGTGGCGCTGTAGAGCCATTTCCCAGTGCTCATATGTAAAACCATTAAAATACAAAATTTTTCACCAGACCTGGCATGTGTGCAAAATTTCATGAGTTTTTGAGCATGTTTAGGCCCTCAAAAAGGCCCTTGTTTGGGGTGAATAATAATAATAATAATAATTAAAGCTGCAAGCAGCGTTATGAGGGCCCTCGCACCCCCGGCGCGTCGAGCCACGCCCAACACCTAAAACCAGCACCTCCGATCTGATGTCACATTGATGGAATTCATGCATTTAACCACCAGCTAACATTTCAACTCATTCATTCATGATTAGTTAGTCGTTCCACTAGGTGGCGCTCTAACCATTATGTACAAATGGCATAACAAACACTTCCAAACTCGAGTCTAATCACACCTGAGACGTTTGGGAGAGATTGGACATTGTGTTTTTGAGTGACAGCAGATTACTGCTTTTTGGCGAGTGATTGAAACTCTAAGTGCCGCCATAACCACCCCGTTTCCCTGGACGTAAAAAGCTTCGCAATTTAACATCACAAAGGTCTTTAGATTCCACAAACTGCAGATCGGTCCAATCTGATGAAATCCCTTGGAGGAGTTCGTCAAAGTACGGTGCCTGAAAAGATGGGAAAATGTTGCCAAAATTACACATTAACTTTAAAATGGCTGACTTCCTGTTGGATTTGGGATATTGCTCCAAGAGACTTTTTTGTACATCTTAAGATCTTCCATAAGCTTACCAAGTTTCAGACTCATAGATAAAACACAGAGCAGGGGCTGATATTTTGGAATTTTGTAGGGGGCGCTGTGGAGCCATTTTGCGCTATTCAAGGAAAATGGTTACATAACAACAAAGCCTTCATCACATTGGAGGCGTGGGCCA
The DNA here is from genome assembly GCF_041146795.1 of Maylandia zebra. Classification (NCBI taxonomy): domain Eukaryota; kingdom Metazoa; phylum Chordata; class Actinopteri; order Cichliformes; family Cichlidae; genus Maylandia; species Maylandia zebra. Next base: position 7,396,549 of record NC_135182.1, on the reverse strand, counting down.
AGTTTAAAGCCTCTATAAACTTTCCAAGCCCCTCAAAAGCCACTTCATTTTTCATGGTGAACAGCGTTGCCACCAGGGTGCGCCGTTCAGTTTAAAGTCACAATGTTTGCACTGAAGCATCACGAGGGACTGATGATGATATTCACCGCTTTTGAGGTGGCCACGATGAGCCTGTGAAAATCAGTACAACAAAATTAAAGCCATGACATTTCCTGTTGCCACTAGGTGGCGCTGTCCGTATTTCCGACAATGGGCACATCAATCTGTTCAGGGCGGGTCTGACATCATGCCTGTAAAGTCTGGTACTGATCAGACTGGATTTCATTGAGTTATACTAATTTGTTTCTTCATGGCGTGACATCAAAGTTCGCCATGCTGCTGGGGTCACACCCTTTGGCGAAAAGTCACAGTTTTCACTGTAACCCAAGACCAACTCCTTAAGGCTTTCCTGGAGAAATTTGAGGCTGCAGATGTCACCCATCACTATACTGTACCCCAAAGTGTAAAACATGACATTTCCTGTTCCCACTAGGTGGCGCTGTCCTTGATGTCAAATATGGCAGTTGAAATATGTTCAGGGGTGGAGCCTTATCATATGTGTGCTCTTTGGTCCAGATCGGAACATGTATGACAGAATGAGAGGCAATAAGATTTTCATGGCGAGTCATCAAAATTCGCCATGGCGCCACGGCCTCATAGTATTGTGAAAACTCAAAAGCTCCGCAATTTAACATGGCACAAGGGTGTAGTTGACACTGTCCAAATTTGAAGTTTATAGGTCCAAATCCCAAGGAGGAGTTCGTTAAAGTACAAGGCATGGAAACGGTAAAATCAGAGCCAAAATGTCACATTCAATCCAAAATGGCGGACTTCCTGTTGGGTTTAGGACATTGCCATAATAGACTTTTTTGTTCGACTCTGAACGTTATATAGGTGTACCGACTTTCAAACTTGTAGGCCATACCCATACCGGGGGCTCGCGTTTTTCATTTTTCTAGGTGGCGCTACTGAGCTAATTTTCCCTGGCCATGTCTGGGAACATTAAAATACGTAAATTTTCACCAGACCTGACGCGTGTGCAAAATTTCATGAGTTTTCGAGCATGTTTAGGCCCTCAAACGGCCAATTCATTTGCCGGAATAATAATAATAATAATAATAATAATAATAATAATAATAATAATAATAATAATAATAATAATAAACAGAGCAATTACAATAGGGCCTTCGCACTGTCAGTGCTCGGGCCCTAATTAAAGCTGCAAGCAGCGTTATGAGGGCCCTCGCACCCCCGGCACGTCGAGCCACTGCCAACACCTCAAACCGGCACGTCCGATGTGATGTCACATTGATGGATTTCATGCTTTTAATCACCAGCTAACATTTCATCTTATTCAACCAGGATTATAGTCATGCCACTAGGTGGCGCTCTAACCATTATTGACAAATAGCATAACAAACATTTCCAAGCTCGAGTCTCATCACACCTGCGACCTTTGGGAGAGATTGGACATTGTGTTTTTTAGTGACAGCAGATTACTGCTTTTTGCGAGTGATTGAAACTCTACGTGCCGCCATGACCACCCCGTTTCCCTGAACGGAAAAAGCTTCGCAATTTAACATCACAAAGGTCTTTAGATTCTACACCCTGAAGAATGCTTCAATATGATGAAATCCCTTGGAGGAGTTCGTCAAAGTATGAGGCCTGAAAAGGGGGGAAAATGTCATCAAAATTACACATTAATTTTAAAATGGCTGACTTCCTGTTGGATTTGGGATATTGCTCCAAGAGACTTTTTTGTACATCTTGATATCTTACACAAGCTTACCAAGTGTCAGACTCATAGATGAAACACAGAGCAGGGGCTGATGTTTTGAAATATTGTAGGGGGCGCTGTGGAGCCATTTCGCGCTATTCAATGAAAATGATCACATGCCAACAAAGCGTTCATCCATTTGGAGGTGTGCGCCAAATTTCAAGCCTCTATAAACTTTCCAAGCCCCTCAAAAGCCACTTCATCTTTCATGTTGAACAGCGTTGCCACCAGGGTGCGCCGTTCAGTTTAAAGTCACAATTTTTGCACTGAAGCATCACGAGGGACTGATGTTGATATTCACCGCTTTTGAGGTGGCCACGATGAACCTGTGAAAATCAGTACAACAAAATTAAAGCCATGACATTTCCTGTTGCCACTAGGTGGCGCTGTCCGTATTTCCGACAATGGGCACATCAATCTGTTCAGGGCGGGTCTGACATCATGCCTGTAAAGTCTGGTACTGATCAGACTGGATTTCATTGAGTTATACTAATTTGTTTCTTCATGGCGTGACATCAAAGTTCGCCATGCTGCTGGGGTCACACCCTTTCGTGAAAAGTCACAGTTTTCACTGTAACCCAAGACCAACTCCTTAAGGCTTTCCTGGAGAAATTTGAGGCTGCAGATGTCACCCATCACAATACTGTACCCCAAAGTGTAAAACATGACATTTCCTGTTCCCACTAGGTGGCGCTGTCCCTGGTGTCAAATATGGCAGTTGAAATATGTTCAGGGGTGGAGCCTTATCATATGTGTTCACTTTGGTCAAGGTCAGAAAATGTATGACAAAATGAGAGGCAATAAGATTTTCATGGCGAGTCATCGAAATTCGCCATGGCGCCACGGCCTCATAGTATTGTGAAAACTCAAAAGCTCCGCAATTTAACATGGCACAAGGGTGTAGTTGACACTGACCAAATATGAAGGTTATGAAATCAAACCCCAAGGAGGAGTTCGCAAAAGTTCGAGGCATGGAAATGGCAAAATTTGAGCCAAAATGTCACCTTCTCTTCCAAATGGCGGACTTCCTGTTGGGTTTGCGTCAATGGGCCCACAGACTTTTTTGTTCGTCTTGGCATGATACATATGTGTGCCAAATTTCATACATGTAGCTCAAACGATGTGGTCGTAGGGCTGCATTTAACAAGGCATAGGTGGCGCTCTAGAGCCATTTCCCAGTGCTCATATGTAAAACCATTAAAATACAAAATTTTTCACCAGACCTGGCATGTGTGCAAAATTTCATGAGTTTTTGAGCATGTTTAGGCCCTCAAAAAGGCCCTTGTTTCGCCTGAATAATAATAATAATAATAATTAAAGCTGCAAGCAGCGTTATGAGGGCCCTCGCACCCCCGGCGCGTCGAGCCACGCCCAACACCTAAAACCAGCACGTCCGATCGATGTCACATTGATGGAATTCATGCATTTAACCACCAGCTAACATTTCAACTCATTCATTCATGATTAGCTAGTCGTTCCACTAGGTGGCACTCTAACCATTATGTACAAATGGCATAACAAACATTTCCGAACTTGAGTCTCATTATGCCTGCGACCTTTGGGTGAGATTGGACATTGTGTTTTTGAGTAACAGCAGATTACTGCGTTTTGGCGAGTGATTGAGAGTCTATGTGCCGCCATAACCACCCCGTTTCCCTGAACGTAAAAAGCTTCGCAATTTAACAACACAAAGGTCTTTGGATTCCACACACTGAAGAATAGTGCAATCTGATGAAATCCCTTGGAGGAGTTCGTCAAAGAACGATGCCTGAAAAGAGGGGAAAATGTTGCCAAAATTGCACATTAATTTTAAAATGGCTGACTTCCTGTTGGATTTGGGATATTGCTCCAAGAGACTTTTTTGTACATCTTGATATCTCCTATAAGCTTACCAGGTTTCAGACTCATACATAAAACACAGAGCAGGGGCTGATATTTTGAAATTTTGTAGGGGGCGCTGTGGAGCCATTTTGGGATATTCAATGAAAATGATCACATAACAACAAAGCCTTAACCACATTGGAGGTGTGCGCCAAATTTCAAGACTTTTTAAACTTTCCAAGCCCCTCAAAAGCCACTTCATCTTTCATGGTGAACTGCGTTGCCACCAGGGTGCGGCGTTCAGTTTAAAGTCACAATTTTTGCACTGAAGCATCACAAGGGACTGATGGTGATATTCACCGCTTTTGAGGTGGCCACGATGAACCTGTGAAAATCAGTACAACAAAATTAAAGCCATGACATTTCCTGTTCCCACTAGGTGGCGCTGTCCGTATTCCCGACAATGGGCACATCAATCTGTTCAGGGCGGGTCTGACTTCATGCCTGTAAAGTCTGGTACTGATCAGACTGGATTTCATGGAGTTATACTAATTTGTTTCTTCATGGCGTGACATCAAAGTTCGCCATGCTGCTGGGGTCACACCCTTTTGCGAAAAGTCACAGTTTTCACTGTAACCCAAGACCAACTCCTTAAGGGTTTTCTGGAGAAATTTGAGGCTGCAGATGTCACCCATCACTATACTGTACCCCAAAGTGTAAAACATGACATTTCCTGTTCCCACTAGGTGGCGCTGTCCTTCATGTCAAATATGGCAGTTGAAATATGTTTAGGGGTGGAGCCTTATCATATGTGTTCACTTTGGTCAAGGTCAGAAAATGTATGACAAAATGAGAGGCAATAAGATTTTCATGGCGAGTCATCGAAATTCGCCATGGCGCCACGGCCTCATAGTATTGTGAAAACTCAAAAGCTCCGCAATTTAACATGGCACAAGGGTGTAGTTGACACTGTCCAAATTTGAAGGTTATGAAATGAAACCCCAAGGAGGAGTTCGTTAAAGTTCGAGGCATGGAAATGGCAAAATTAGAGCCAAAATGTCACCTTCTCTTCCAAATGGCGGACTTCCTGTTGGGTTTGCGTCAATGGGCCCACAGACTTTTTTGTTCGTCTTGGCATGATACACATGTGTGCCAAATTTCATACATGTAGCTCAAACCATGTGGTCGTAGGGCTGCATTTAACAAGGCATAGGTGGCGCTGTAGAGCCATTTCCCAGTGCTCATATGTAAAACCATTAAAATACAAAATTTTTCACCAGACCTGGCATGTGTGCAAAATTTCATGAGTTTTTGAGCATGTTTAGGCCCTCAAAAAGGCCCTTGTTTGGGGTGAATAATAATAATAATAATTAAAGCTGCAAGCAGCGTTACGAGGGCCCTCGCACCCCCGGCTCGTCGAGCCAAGCCCAACACCTAAAACCAGCACCTCCGATCTGATGTCACATTGATGGAATTCATGCATTTAACCACCAGCTAACATTTCAACTCATTCATTCATGATTAGTTAGTCGTTCCACTAGGTGGCGCTCTAACCATTATGTACAAATGGCATAACAAACATTTCCGAGCTCGAGTCTCATCACGCCTATGAGCTTTGGGAGAGATTGGACATTGTGTTTTTGAGTGACAGCAGATTACTGCTTTTTGGCGAGTGATTCAAACTCTAAGTGCCACCATAACCACCCCGTTTCACTGAACGTAAAAAGCTTCGCAATTTAACATCACAAAGGTCTTTAGATTCCACACACTGGAGATTGGTTCAATATGATGAAATCCCTTGGAGGAGTTCGTCAAAGAACGGTGCCTGGAAAGAGGGGAAAATGTTGCCAAAATTACACATTAATTTTAAAATGGCTGACTTCCTGTTGGATTTGGGATATTGCACCAAGAGACTTTTTTGTACATCTTGATATCTCCTATAAGCTTACCAGGTTTCAGAATCATACATAGAACACAGAGCAGGGGCTGTGGTTTTGAAATTTTGTAGGGGGCGCTGTGGAGCAATTTCTCGCTATTCAATGAAAATGATCACATGCCAACAAAGCCTTCATCCATTTGGAGGTGTGTGCCAAATTTCAAGCCTCTATAAACTTGCCAAGACCCTCAAAAGCCACTTCATCTTTCATGTTGAACAGCGTTGCCACCAGGGTGCGCCGTTCAGTTTAAACTCACAATTTTTGCACTGAAGCATCACGAGGGACTGATGGTGATATTCACCGCTTTTGAGGTGGCCAAGATGAACCTGTGAAAATCAGTACAACAAAATTAAAGCCATGACATTTCCTGTTGCCACTAGGTGGCGCTGTCCGTATTTCCGACAATGGGCACATCAATCTGTTCAGGGCGGGTCTGACATCATGCCTGTAAAGTCTGGTACTGATCAGACTGGATTTCATTGAGTTATACTAATTTGTTTCTTCATGGCGTGACGTCAAAGTTCGCCACGCCGCTGGGGTCACACCCTTTTGCGAAAAGTCACAGTTTTCACTGTAACCCAAGACCAACTCCTTAAGGCTTTCCTGGAGAAATTTGAGGCTGCAGATGTCACCCATCACTATACTGTACCCCAAAGTGTAAAACATGACATTTCCTGTTCCCACTAGGTGGCGCTGTCCTTGATGTCAAATATGGCAGTTGAAATATGTTCAGGGGTGGAGCCTTATCATATGTGTGCTCTTTGGTCCAGATCGGAACATGTATGACAGAATGAGAGGCAATAAGATTTTCATGGCGAGTCATCGAAATTCGCCATGGCGCCACGGCCTCATAGTATTGTGAAAACTCAAAAGCTCCGCAATTTAACATGGCACAAGGGTGTAGTTGGCACTGACCAAATATGAAGGTTATGAAATCAAACCCCAAGGAGGAGTTCGTTAAAGTTCGAGGCATGGAAACGGTAAAATCAGAGCCAAAATGTCACCTTCAATCCAAAATGGCGGACTTCCTGTTGGGTTTAGGACATTGCCATAATAGACTTTTTTGTTCGAATCTGAACGATATATAGGTGTACCGACTTTCAAACATGTATGTCATACCAATATCGGGGGCTCGCGTTTTTCATTTTTCTAGGTGGCGCTACTGAGGTAATTTTCCCTGGCCATGTCTGAGAACATTAAAATACGTAAATTTTCACCAGACCTGACGCGTGTGCAAAATTTCATGAGTTTTCGAGCATGTTTAGGCCCTCAAACAGCCAATTCATTTGCCGGAATAATAATAATAATAATAATAATAATAATAAACAGAGCAATTACAATAGGGCCTTCGCACTGTCAGTGCTCGGGCCCTAATAATAATAATAATAATAATAATAATAATAATAATAATAATAATAATAATAATAATAATAAGAAACGGAGCAGATACAATAGGGCCTTCGCACTCTCGGTGCTCGGGCCCTAATAATAATAATAATAATAATAATAATAATTAAAGCTGCAAGCAGCGTTATGAGGGCCCTCGCACCCCCGGCACGTCGAGCCACTGCCAACACCTCAAACCGGCACGTCCGATGTGATGTCACATTGATGGATTTCATGCTTTTAATCACCAGCTAACATTTCATCTTATTCAACCAGGATTATAGTCATGCCACTAGGTGGCGCTCTAACCATTATTGACAAATAGCATAACAAACATTTCCAAGCTCGAGTCTCATCACACCTGCGACCTTTGGGAGAGATTGGACATTGTGTTTTTTAGTGACAGCAGATTACTGCTTTTTGCGAGTGATTGAAACTCTACGTGCCGCCATGACCACCCCGTTTCCCTGAACGGAAAAAGCTTCGCAATTTAACATCACAAAGGTCTTTAGATTCTACACACTGAAGAATGCTTCAATATGATGAAATCCCTTGGAGGAGTTCGTCAAAGTATGAGGCCTGAAAAGGGGGGAAAATGTCATCAAAATTACACATTAATTTTAAAATGGCTGACTTCCTGTTGGATTTGGGATATTGCTCCAAGAGACTTTTTTGTACATCTTGATATCTTACACAAGCTTACCAAGTGTCAGACTCATAGATGAAACACAGAGCAGGGGCTGATGTTTTGAAATATTGTAGGGGGCGCTGTGGAGCCATTTTGCGCTATTCAAGGAAAATGGTTACATAACAACAATGCCTTCATCCATTTGGAGGTGTGTGCCAAATTTCAAGCCTCTATAAACTTTCCAAGCCCCTCAAAAGCCACTTCATCTTTCATGATGAACCGCGTTGCCACCAGGGTGCGCCGTTCAGTTTAAAGTCACAATTTTTGCACTGAAGCATCACGAGGGACTGATGTTGATATTCACCGCTTTTGAGGTGGCCACGATCAACCTGTGAAAATCAGTACAACAAAGTTAAAGCCATGACATTTCCTGTTGCCACTAGGTGGCGCTGTCCGTATTTCCGACAATGGGCACATCAATCTGTTCAGGGCGGGTCTGACATCATGCCTGTAAAGTCTGGTACTGATCAGACTGGATTTCATTGAGTTATACTAATTTGTTTCTTCATGGCGTGACATCAAAGTTCGCCATGCTGCTGGGGTCACACCCTTTCACGAAAAGTCACAGTTTTCACTGTAACCCAAGACCAACTCCTTAAGGCTTTCCTGGAGAAATTTGAGGCTGCAGATGTCACCCATCACTATACTGTACCCCAAAGTGTAAAACATAACATTTCCTGTTCCCACTAGGTGGCGCTATCCTTGAGGTCAAATATGGCAGTTGAAATATGTTCAGGGGTGGAGCCTTATCATATGTGTTCACTTTGGTCAAGGTCAGAAAATGTATGACAAAATGAGAGGCAATAAGATTTTCATGGCGAGTCATCGAAATTCGCCATGGCGCCACGGCCTCATAGTATTGTGAAAACTCAAAAGCTCCGCAATTTAACATGGCACAAGGGTGTAGTTGACACTGTCCAAATTTGAAGTTTATAGGACCAAATCCCAAGGAGGAGTTCGTTAAAGTTCGAGGCATGGAAATGGCAAAATTAGAGCCAAAATGTCACCTTCTCTTCCAAATGGCGGACTTCCTGTTGGGTTTGCGTCAATGGGCCCACAAACTTTTTTGTTCGTCTTGGCATGATACACATGTGTGCCAAATTTCATACATGTAGCTCAAATGATGTGGTCGTAGGGCTGCATTTAACAAGGCATAGGTGGCGCTGTAGAGCCATTTCCCAGTGTTCATATGTAAAACCATTAAAATACAAAATTTTTCACCAAACCTGGCATGTGTGCAAAATTTCATGAGTTTTTGAGCATGTTTAGGCCCTCAAAAAGGCCCTTGTTTGGGGTGAATAATAATAATAATAATAATTAAAGCTGCAAGCAGCGTTATGAGGGCCCTCGCACCCTGGCGTGTCGAGCCATGCCCAACACCTAAATCCAGCACGTCCGATGTGATGTCACATTGATGGATTCATGCATTTAACCACCAGCTAACATTTCATCTCATTGAACCATGATTATAGTCGTCCCACTAGGTGGCGCTCTAACTATTACTGAGAAATGGCATAACAAACATTTCCGAGCTCGAGTCTCATCACACCTGCGACCTTTGGGAGAGATTGGATATTGTGTTTTTGAGTGACAGCAGATTACTGCTTTTTGGCGAGTGATTGAAACTCCACGTGCCGCCATGACAACCCCGTTTCCCTGAATGTAAAAAGCTTCGCAATTTAACATCACAAAGGTCTTTAGATTCCACACACAGGAGATCGCATCAATGTGATGAAATCCCTTGGAGGAGTTCGTCAAAGTATGAAGCCTGAAAAGAGGGGAAAATGTCGCCAAAATTACACATTAATTTTAAAATGGCTGACTTCCTGTTGGATTTGGGATATTGCTCCAAGAGACTTTTTTGTACATCTTATTATCTCCTATAAGCTTACCAGGTTTCAGACTCATACATAAAACACAGAGCTGGGGCTGATGTTTTGAAATATTGTAGGGGGCGCTGTGGAGCCATTTCGCGCTATTCAATGAAAATGATCACATGACAACAAAGCCTTCATCACATTGGAGGTGTGTGCCAAATTTCAAGCCTCTATAGACTTTCCAAGCCCCTCAAAAGCCACTTCATCTTTCATGGTGGACCGCGTTGCCACCAGGGTGCGCCGTTCAGTTTAAAGTCACAATTTTTGCACTGAAGCATCACGAGGGACTGATGGTGATATTCACCGCTTTTGAGGTGGCCAAGATGAACCTGTGAAAATCAGTACAACAAAATTAAAGCCATGACATTTCCTGTTGCCACTAGGTGGCGCTGTCCGTATTTCCGACAATGGGCACATCAATCTGTTCAGGGCGGGTCTGACATCATGCCTGTAAAGTCTGGTACTGATCAGACTGGATTTCATTGAGTTATACTAATTTGTTTCTTCATGGCGTGACATCAAAGTTCGCCACGCCGCTGGGGTCACACCCTTTTGCGAAAAGTCACAGTTTTCACTGTAACCCAAGACCAACTCCTTAAGGATTTCCTGGAGAAATATGAGGCTGCAGATGTCACCCATCACAATACTGTACCCCAAAGTGTAAAACATGACATTTCCTGTTCCCACTAGGTGGCGCTGTCCTTGATGTCAAATATGGCAGTTGAAATATGTTCAGGGGTGGAGCCTTATAATATGTGTTCACTTTGGTCAAGGTCAGAAAATGTATGACAAAATGAGAGGCAATAAGATTTTGATGGCGAGTCATCGAAATTCGCCATGGCGCCACGGCCTCATAGTATTGTGAAAACTCAAAAGCTCCGCAATTTAACATGGCACAAGGGTGTAGTTGACACTGTCCAAATTTGAAGCTTATAGGACCAAATCCCAAGGAGGAGTTCGTTAAAGTGCGAGGCATGGAAACGGTAAAATCAGAGCCAAAATGTCACCTTCAATCCAAAATGGCGGACTTCCTGTTGGGTTTAGGACATTGCCATAATAGACTTTTTTGTTCGACTCTGAACGTTATATAGGTGTACCGACTTTCAAACATGTAGGTCATACCCATACCGGGGGCTCGCGTTTTTCATTTTTCTAGGTGGCGCTACTGAGCTAATTTTCCCTGGCCATGTCTGAGAACATTAAAATACGTAAATTTTCACCAGACCTGACGCGTGTGCAAAATTTCATGAGTTTTCGAGCATGTTTAGGCCCTCAAACGGCCAATTCATTTGCCGAAATAATAATAATAATAATAATAATAATAATAATAATAATAATAATAATAATAATAAACAGAGCAATTACAATAGGGCCTTCGCACTGTCAGTGCTCGGGCCCTAATAATAATAAGAAACGGAGCAGATACAATAGGGCCTTCGCACTCTCGGTGCTCGGGCCCTAATAATAATAATAATAAGAAACGGAGCAGATACAATAGGGCCTTCGCACTCTCAGTGCTCGGGCCCTAATAAGAAACGGAGCAGATACAATAGGGCCTTCGCACTCTCAGTGCTCGGGCCCTAATAATAATAATAATAATAATAATAATAATAATAATAATAAGAAACGGAGCAGATACAATAGGGCCTTCGCACTCTCGGTGCTCGGGCCCTAATAATAATAAGAAACGGAGCAGATACAATAGGGCCTTCGCACTCTCGGTGCTCGGGCCCTAATAAGAAACAGAGCAGATACAATAGGGCCTTCGCACAGTCAGTGCTCGGGCCCTAATAATAATAATAATAATAATAATAATAAGAAACGGAGCAGATACAATAGGGCCTTCGCACTCTCAGTGCTCGGGCCCTAATAAACTGGGCCAATATGGCATGTTTGTTAATACAGAGATACACATGTTAATGTGATCTCTGTTCTCCCACTCAGAGACACAGGTCTCCGAGTGTCCGGCGTTCAGACTGCTACCTAAGGACACTCATGTGAGAGAAAATCTGCTCACACACAGTGTAGAGCCAAATACTGTCAATAAGGCCTCTGCAATGTTCTTAAGACAGTTAAATTTGTCAGGTCGTGATGTCCAGCAGGTGGAAATGCAAGCTCCATGAACACGCACAGCTGTGGATTCCAGCTGCGTCTGTAGTTCTGCAAACTTTGACCCCCACAGAGTCGAGCTTGTCAGTTCAATCAGCTGCATTTCGATGTCCACTTTGTCCAGGCAGTTAATGGGAGAAATATCCAGCTGCTCATTGGTGCTAACATTGGTCCATACACCTGAAAGTCCCAAAAACGCAATTCTGTCTCAAGTCTACGAATTTATCCGTGTATTTCCACGGTGCTGATGCTGCGCTGAGCAGACAGCTCCTGAAGCATTTGAAGTGTTGGAAATTTCAACATCGCTTGACAAAAACTGCCAGCTAGCAACGTCCCTCTCACCGGTAGGCTAAGTTATTTTTAGCCAATTACAAGTTGAATCTCGTAGTTTGGGTTGTTAGCTAAGTTTCTGTCATTAAGGAGCAGCACAACTAATGTGTCTATGCGAACTAATTTGCGACGTGCACCACTGGCCCGGCCATTTATTTTTTAATGCACCTTCTCAGATCAATTCACTGCATGTCTGCAGTGCACTGCTGGACTGGGACAAAAGAATCGGACTGGGCATTTTGACTAGAGACCGGCCCACCAGGTATTATAAGAAAAGCCATTAAGCCTTTGAATGAAAACAAATGCTGTTGTGACAGTGATGTACAGTCTTGTTGGTATATGTGTAATTTCTATACATTTTACATCAGATAAAAACTTTGGTTGTAAGATTCAGATAATTATTTAATAAAAGCTAGACATTTTAAATGAGAATAAGAAAGAAAAGTATTTCTTTGTGCCCCCCTTTCCCTGTTAATGCCCTACCTGGCATCCCTGGCAAAACTTTGCTAGACCCACCCCTGCACAGTTACCAGCTGTCAGCTACGTAAAAAAAGGATCCTGGTGTTATTTGTCTCTCAGAAACAGTTCATAACTTCCCTTCAACTCATTCATGTCACCTAAAAGGTAAACCTGTTTCTCCATCATCTGTTCAGGTCTGATGATTCAGTAAAGACATCTTTTGGTTTCATCTTCATGTTTCCCTCTCATCAGATAACCAAACCAATATCATGACCAGCAGCTTTTACAGCTGTGGCTCCAGCAAACATCAGCTGATACTAGAAATTAATATTAAATAAATTCTAACAACAGCTGATCAAGCTTAAATGTGCTGCTGTTGTTTAGCGCAACATCTGCTGGTTTCCTCTTTCTGGCACAAAGTGAGCGATAAACAAACAAGAGAGAAAAGCCGATCAGCTGATCACTGATTAGTTTCATGATTGAAGTAGCAACAGGAGAGGGAGGGGGAGAGAATGAGAGAAGAAGAGGCAGCTGTGCAGCGTAAAGACACAGAATAACTCCAGCTTTGTGTCAAGGCTAGCGGGTTGGACTCAAGCGCAGGCAGCGGGTTGCGTTCAGTCTTTTCGTTTTATTACACACCAGGTGCTATTTACAAAAGTGAGGGATTGGGGTATGGAACGCCAGGACTGCCATAATGAATTAATTAAATACACCATTAAATAATTAATTAAATGTGGCAATAATTAATTAAAATTGGAATTAATTAATTAAATAAATAGTTATGATATATGTAATTAATTAATTATTGACACATTTAATTAATTATTTATGTATTTCACGTTTTAATTAATTATTGACACATTTAATTAATTAATTATTGACATATTTAATTAATTATTTATGTATTTCACATTTTAATTAATTATTGACACATTTAATTAATTATTGACACATTTAATTAATTATTTAATGATATATTTATTTATTTCATTTTGGCAGTCCTGACGCCTGGCTCTCATCATGAAATAATTTTATCTGTCAGCCTCACCCATCAAACTCAGGGGGCGGGGTTAACGCTGATCGAGTCAAAACCATTGCTTTGGCCTGGTGGCCATTGTTTCTAGCACACAACCGGCATGTGGAAGCTAACAGAACTGAGCTTTGAAAAACCCTGTTTGTGTGTTACCAAATACCGTTTTAATATTTTTTTAGCCGAGAATGTAGTGGTTTAATCTTCATGTGTCTGGTCGGTTTGTCAAGATACAGCCTCTTTGCAAAAGTGTTTCGATGATTTCGGAGATGTCGTCCCAGTCTCACGGCAAAGCGTGGGATAGACCCGCTCGCCTCGCAAGCAATCCCACCGACAAAGCGCAGGCCCCGGTACACAGCTGTAGTAACCCCCGCTGACTTCTTTTACTGAGGTTATATTTATCGGTGTTTTATTTCCTGATGTTCTTATGTGTCCTACGTGTTTCAGTCGCCAATTCTGAATTATAACTAACATTAAAAACATGTTTAAGGAGGAGAGAGAGCAAATAAATCTGTTTAACATCTGATCTTTGGGTTTTTGTTCAGTAATCAGCGTGACCTGTGTATAAACACATAAAAGAGATAACGTTGGTGTTTCCGTCATGTAGTAACTGCTGGCTTTAACTGTACAAAGGTTGTTCGACACTATGAAACACATACAGACTTCATGATGTTCGGCTAATATTTTTATTGTGAATATTAATCATGCTGACCTCGCTCTGTACACCACGCAGCAAGGTCAGCATATCCACGATATCCTCAGCTCCATGAGTTAACACAGAGTTTCCCAGCTGACTATCTAACTGCCAACTATTCCAGAGACGTGAAAATATACAGCATAAAGAAAAGTGTAAGAGACTCAGCAGCAGATTAGAATAACAGTTTGTGGCGTGAATAAGACACGGCGGGACCACGAAGCAACGTTCAGAGTCATCTTTATTTACATCTCACCACACCACAACACCCCCAAACCCCTCAGTCCCCGTGTTTTTAACTAGGCGGGCGTGATTAAGGATGCGGTGCAGGTGCGTCCGCCCTCCCTGCACGGCACCGCAGACCACGCCCCACCACACAGTTATACATTTAATAAATCACCAAATGAATCCAAGAAACGAGCAAACCTGTTCCGACAATTTGAATTTGTATTCCCTCAGCTGCAGACTCGCTGCTGTTTAAATGTTTGAAAAGGAAGATTAGATATAAACAAACGTCAAACATAGACTCAGTCTGCCTTCACATTTGATATGAGGCCAGCACGTATAGTGGCCTCAGCAGGCTATTACTGAAATACACGTGCTATATCATAAACTATGATATAAACAGGGAGGTCCTATTAACATGTTTAGTTTTAAAGGACACCTTCCTGCCTTTAGTCTCATTCATGAGCAGTATTCGTTTTCTTCTAACATCCAGAAGTCTGCACGATGTGTTTCATAGTTTGTAACAAGCCTTTGACAGGTAAACATAACATGACCGAAAAAGCAAAAAAAAAAAAAAAAAAAAAAAAAAAAAGAGAGAGAGAGAGAGAGAGAGAGTGTTGACAAGAAGAGAAAATGCTCTCAATTATGGAGACAGGCAAATGGTTCATTTATGTTTGATGTGTGTTTATTCCTCCCTAAATATCGTCGGTGAAGTTTGCCATGCACGTCAGATTTTCCTGCGCATTTTTATACCTCTGCCAACAGAGAGAGAAAAAAAATCACATTCTAACAGACAGCTGGTGCTTAGAATACAGTTGAATAACTATTAAAAAACAGATGATATTTAGATGATAGTTCAGTCTAACACATGTGCCAGTGAACCATTAAACGTCTGTGAAACTATGCAGTTATGAAACGTAACTTTAACCTCAGCCAAACCGATTTGCTCAGTTGTAAATAAAACAGCGAAGTAAACGTGACCCGACAGACAGAACCTGAGTGAATGAAGTCCAGCGTTTAACCACTGAGAGCTAAAACTCAGCTGAGGTTTGAAAGCTGTGTGCTGGTGATTGGACATCAGCCGCTGATGAAGCTGTTCGCCTATAAAGTGCTCTGTAAGGAAACAAGCTCCAGCAGCTCTGCGCTCGGGGAAAATACTATATTTACTTATCTTGTGCAGTTAAACTGTGACTATCACCAGGTAACTAGGCGTGTTTCTTGAATTAGCAGCAGGTGTTAAACAGCTGACAGATGAGGAGGAGGATGCATGCAGGTAAACTGAGGGTCTGCTGAGCTGATCGCTGGTTTCGTGAGAAAAATGTCAGCTCGTTCTTTATGTTACAGAAGCACAGAGACACAAGACCAGGCGGAAAGAGACGATCGTTCGGTGAAAATGAGAATCTGCGAATGCAACATGTGGAACACGGAGAGTGGAATATGTAAACAAACCGTTAATGTACCCCCTCGGTGCGCTCTGCATGCTAACTGTTAGCAGAGCTAGTGAAATCTCTGAAAACATCTGAGCACTTTTGCAAACATGTTCTATGTTGACAACCTGACCAGACATACGGCGCGACATTCGCGGCTAAAACACTGTTAAAAGTGTAGCTGGTGACAGAAAAACGGCCTGTGATTTGATCTGCATTCTGGGATAACTGGCTGCCCCAAGTCTACACAAGCAATCGATTATCTAGGATCGACCTGTTTTGACTTACTTTGCACGGCAACCAATCAAATGTTAGAGAAGCTGCATGGGCCGCGTTAACCCCGCCCCCTGAGTTTGATGGGTGAGGCTGACAGATAAAATTATTTCATGACGAGAGCCAGGCGTCAGGACTGCCAAAATGAAATAAATAAATATATCATTAAATAATTAATTAAATGTGTCAATAATTAATTAAATGTGTCAATAATTAATTAAAATGTGAAATACATAAATAATTAATTAAATGTGTCAATAATTAATTAATTAAATGTGTCAATAATTAATTAAAATGTGAAATACATAAATAATTAATTAAATGTGTCAATAATTAATTAATTACATGTGTCATAACTATTTATTTAATTAATTAATTCCAATTTTAATTAATTATTGCCACATTTAATTAATTATTTAATGGTGTATTTAATTAATTCATTATGGCAGTCCTGGCGTTCCATATTGGGGAAGGGCTTCCACGGGTCCACGGGTAGAAGAGGAAAGGGACGGATGCTCCAAACACATGGGGTCTTAGCTGCTCCTCACACTCTGCTCTCGCTGTCAGCTCACTCACGCTCAATTCCCCAGATTGCGAGGAAACAGGAAGGGACCGGGGATCTGGAGACAGGAAGGAAAGCAATCACTAATGATGCGTGACACAATTTACTAATCTACAAGCTGGGATTCTCACTAACGTGGTGATTCAATATTCCAGCGACGAGAGGCTCTGAGCTGCTGCCTTTAGTATGGTCCAAGAGTGGTGATAAGCTACAGGTGATTGATTAGTGGCAGGTGCACATACCAAGGGCAGGAGCCCGAAGACAGCTCCGCCCGGGCTGAGTACGATTCCATTTTTTACGGGACAGTTGGCAACTCTACTAAATAACCTTATTGTTACGGCCCTAGCTGGGCCTCCTGATACTGCCCTTGTGTGGGTGTGGTGTTTTTCTCCGCCTCCTCCTCTTTTGCTCCACCCCTCTGTCTCTCTCTTGCTCTTCTCTCTCCCCAGGACACAGCTGCTTCTGATTAGCCTCATTTACCACCTGGGCCCAGTCAGCAATCACCTCTCGGAGGTCATATAAGCTGGGGATGAGCTGTGAGCAGGGTGTGGGGTGCTCTCTGGTGTCTCTGCGTTGTGTGTGATTAGCCTGCTCAAAGTGTGGAGTTGTGGAAACAGCATAGCTGCTTTGCGTGAGTAGTGTGGGCTTGTGGGCCTTGGCAGCAGTAAAGCCAGCTGCTGTTAGTGACAGGGTGAGCTTGTGGGCCCCTGGAAGTACCTCCTCGTGGTGTGGAGTTTTTGTTTGGTTGTTGTGTTCTTTGTTGTTGCAACCCTTTTTCTCTTTTTCCAAGTGTTACTGGTAAAACGGCGTTGCCGGCTCTTTATGTTAAGATGATCTATAATAAAGACTATTTTATTTACTGAAAACACTGGTCTGTTTTCCTTTCATTCTGTTCTGGACTCATTTGTTACTGGTCCCCTCACTCGTATGCCTAGACCCCTTCGGGGGGGACGTAACACTTATGAATAAAATAAAGTTGACTATCAGTAACATCATAGCACCCACCCAACTGTATAGAAACTCCATCATTCTAGCTAGTATACAGTACGAGTTATTATAACTGACTTTAAAAAGTCAGCACAATGAAAATAAACTCCACCTAAACTTGATTTATATCTGATCCAGAAAGACCGCAGGTTATAACTTCTTACCTGAAGTTCGCCTCGGGTCTCTCCTCCTCCTGTCTCCCCTCCTCCTGTCTCCCCTTTCCCTCATCCACCTGCTGGCCTCTGTGGAAGCTCCGCCATAGCCACCACCAAACAACTGAGTTATTTTTACACATCTGCCAGCACCTGGCCAAACCACCATCTTTCATTGTTTATACCGTGACTAAAAAAAAAAAAAAAAACATCGGCCCATAAAAACGAAAAATCCCCATCGGCCATCAGGCATATGCCCGGTATGCCCGATGGCCAGTTCAGCTATGGTCGTGCCATCAGTAAACCCTTCAAATCAAAACCATTCACTAAGAACCAAATTACGTCATTTTTGAGGATGTGTTCTTATTGTAATTTTACAGCTTTTATGCTCAGCTGTCATGTCACCATAATGGACAATTACAATGTCCGCATCACTGCAGAGCCAATCAATCTATCAATCTCCCACTCCTCACTTGTGAACAAGACCCCGAGCTACATGAACTCATCTACTTGGGGCAGCAGCTTGTCCCTGACCTGGAGAGGCCACTCTAATTTTGCAGTCACATGAAATGTGTGAGCTTACTAAAGGCTCATGTCATGTTACTCATGTTTTTCTCTGGATTTTTAAAGCTAAATAAACATTCGTTCACATGAAAGTTGCCTTGCAGGCCCCACTCACTGTGGGCCAGTCACTGTGGGCTTCACTTACTCCACCAGACTCGTGGCCTACTTCTCCCCTAAGCTAGATCCTTTGGCTCCATGTTTTATAACATATAATGTGGTTTAATTATGAGTTTATGAGAGTCTTAAGTATAATGATTTTTTTACTCTATATATGGTTCTTTAGAATCAAAAGGAGAGAACGTTAAAGATTATTTTGTTATATACTAAGATATAGCTTTCTTGGTCTAGTGCCTATATTTTTGTTTTACACCTGCAAATGCAGAAGGGCAGGTATGCAGGATCTTCTTAATTGAAGCAATGTCCTACTTCCTTCCTCTGAACAATTAAGTTTTTGTTTAACCTGTCTGTTCCATATATCCTATTCAACTGTGCTTCACCTGGAGGTTGACCAGTTTTCGGTGTGACAACAAGTTAAAAAAGATGAGGTGAGGAGTCTATATAAGTAGGGACTGGTTCCTTTGTTTGGGTGAATTTCAAAGGTCAACACAATCACTGCCTTTTGCTGACTGAATTCCTTCCTTGAATAAACTGTTCAAAATACAACTCCAGTAGCGTGACTTTGTTTATTTAATGCACCAATTTTCAACAACAGTCTTTTGGGAGGCAATCATAAGCGTAGAGGGAGAAGAGCAGTGGGGAGACAACACACCCCTGGGGGAGGCCGGTGCTGATGGTCTGTGTGTGGAATGAGCTCTAGTCCACAAACAGGATCTTGGAATATGTCCCCGGTTTTTTAAAGTGATGCAGGATTTATCTTCGACTGACCTGGTTCCCTGGTAAGCAAACTGCAGGTGTTCCACCAGTGGCTCTCCACCAGTCTTTCAAAGCTTTTCATTGCCAAAGACATCAGGGTGATAGGCCTGTAGTCATTTAATCCTGTGATGATCGACCTCTTTGGTTCAGTACAAGTAGACCAAGTAACTGTTTTGCTGTAAGAGTGTCACACACATATTGTCAAGGAAGGACCCTCGCTGACAATATGTGTCAAGGAGAGGCCAGGACGTAAAATGTGGACCCAAACACAGATACAATCACAGACAGCAACAACCAGATTTAACACAAACCATTGAAAAACACAGGAATAGATAACAATACTAAAGGAGTGTACAGGGGAGTGCAGGGGTCTCGAGCGTGGAGGGTCTGAAACAGAGGAACAGCGTGGTTAGGGGAAGGAAACAGAGGCTACAGGGATTGAGAATGACCCGAGTAAGTGATGTCTTGCTTGGCAGATAAGAGAAAGGCTTCCCTGGGGAACTGAGGTAAGCATAAGAAGGAAAGGCCGTGCAGTTCTAACATAGGTTTATAGACCATCTGGTGAAGAATAGTTGTAGATGCTTGTCCTAAATACTGCTGGTTGACTGTAGACAGGTGAGGAGGTGACACTTGTTCCACTTGGGGCAGGAACCTCAACTTGTAGAACAGTTACTCATGCAACTGTTCTACAAGTTGCATGAGTACACAAGGAAGACAGGGCCGACTGAGATTTGATTGGGGAATCCAGCGTCAGTAATGAAAATGAAGAATGGGTTGCTGTGATGGTGAGCAGCAGCCCTTCAGGGCGCCTGTAAAATAGTACCAACAAAGAAAAAAATTATATTGACCCCTCGGTTCAATCCCTAAACATAACCCACATATTGAACTCTGTTGTTTAACCAACAAATGTGTTTCCTTACAAGTGTAGCATTATTTAAGGGTAAATAAATAGGCTTTCTAAAGCTTCTTTCAAGCATATGTAGCCCAGTGGCAAACAGATGGAATTAGAGACTGTTTATTGTAATTATTATTAAAGGTGTTTTATTCTGTTCAGTTAAAAACACTCATGATTGGAGAGAGACTCTAAAGAAAAAATCCAAATTATTTTGTATGGAATTGCATTATTTGTGTTATTTATTTATTTTTGTTTCTCAAAGGTTATTTTTTGACCTGGATACAAATGCAGTCCAACCAATGGGATTGTTTGTCCCGCCTTTTTTTTCATGTTTGGTTGCGCTGCTAAGGCTGCTTAGACCACACGCGCCATAGCTGTACCTGTGGGGAAAACGTGGTAGCTGTTGAAACAGCGAAGCTGTTGGTGTCTGCTTGATTAGCCGCCAGATTTGGATAGCCGAAGCTAGTTTTATGAATACGAAGTGCTTTGCACTGGTGAGTAACGAAACTGTTATAGCCGCTGATCGGCATCCTGAAATGTTAATGTCGTTCGCTTCAAAAAACAAACGCTAATGGTGACGGTACTATGCAAGTAGCTAGCAAGTGTGCTAGTAGCTAGCGAGTGTGCTAAACGCTCACGCCCGTTGTTAAGCGTTAGTTGAGAACTTATTAGCTGTTGTTAGGTTAAGGAAAAAACAGTATGTCTATCTGTTGTATTGAAATGTTTTATTGTGTTACTTTTATTCATCACTGTTGTTACTTGACAGTGAGCAGAGTATATTGAGTTTGCTGCTTTTAATGAGCAGTGTGAATTGCTTTAATGATTGGTGATAGCTACATTGCCATGTAATGAAAACGTTTAGAATTTGATTAGTTGTACAACATTAGAAATTGAAACACATTTTGTTCATGATTTATACTTTAAACAGAAGTGTTAGTTAAGTGTGAACCATGTTCATTTGAAGTAATTCTGACCTCACTCTTAGGTCAGGTTTTTGGAGTTGGAGAAAGGAGCCGAGACTCCCCGGAGAACTTTGGATTACAGACTTTGTGGAAATCCGCAGAAGAGGAATAATTTTCCATTGCAATGGATGGCGAGCCACAGCCCATTTGGAATTGAATCTTGAAGTCTGGTTGCCTGAACTGTGGTAGGACAAAACAGTGCAAACCATACATCGATCGTGGACTGAACTCACACCAATAACTCACCAGATCACCAAACAGGCCTGATCTGGATCCTATTGACACTTTAAAAGACCCGGGTCTAACATTCTTTTCTTTTTTATTTTGGGTATTTGTGCGCGCACACACAATTTTGGTTGTTATTGTAAATGCAATACAGTGCACAAATTTCAAATACAGTTGAACTATTGCTTCATCATTTGCAGTTGTGTTTTCATTGTGGTTACCCATCCTCTGGGCTCCTGTCGTTCCTGAAATCTTCTGATTTGCCCATTGTTTATATATTTTGTTACATACTGGTTACACATAACTAATGAAACACACGTTTCCTTACTTTCTGTGCTATGTTTATATCAATGTTCCCTCTAATTTGCAGTATGTTAACACTATCTGGTTGTTCAGTGATGACGCGACGAATCCTACTTCCGGGTCTAAAGTAGTCTGCGTTTAATATGGCTTTTGTGTTGTTAACATGTTTAATGTTATGTATTTTCTTCTATTTGATCTCAAAAAGCTCCTAAAACAGTCAGTGATCCCTGTTGACCTCCCTTGGCTTTTATTACCACTAATCATTTATTTAAGCTCAGTTTTTAAAACCTTAGGATGTAACTACAGCCCAGCCCATGCAGCAGTATATGAATGACTAACCTCGTATTGTGGATGGAATATCTCAGTTGTTCTCCTGGCTGAAGTTTGGTCCTTTTAAAGCATCCTGCCATGCGATTACATTTGTTTCTGACCACCGAGAACACTCACGTTAACTTTTATCGAGTGGAAAAAAAGTTAGCTTGTTTATATTATGCTAACATAGCTGTGTCGCTAGCGGTCACGTAGCACATCATTATATACCAGCTAGCCCAACTTCAGTAACCCTACAAACGTCACTGCTGTTTAGTTTTCTGTCTTCATTTATGCTGGAAGTGATAGCAGAGCTGTACGTTTTAGTTTGTTTCCAAAACCCCGCAGTCAGGACATGCTATATTGCATTTAGATAGAAGCTAGCGAGCTAACTCCCCCGCCAACTTCTAACTCCATTAAATGTCATAAATTCCGTTTTCATGGATGCCTGGAAGTTAAACTCAATTGTTACACCTGGTAGAGCAGAACGCTGATCATTTTATTAAAGATGAAAGACTTTAGACAGTTTTTCAACTCTCAGTAATGCCACAGTGATCGTTTGATACTGTATGTGGACCTGCAGCGGAGTTTAGACCCAGACACAGCTAGTGATGTCAGACTGAACAATCGGATTGGAAGTAAAAATAACTTGAACTCCAATTTTCAAAACACAACTTACCGTATTTTCACGACCATAAGGCGCACTTAAAAGTCTTAGATTTTCTTCAAAAAGTACGGCGCGCCCTATAGCGCAGTGCGCCCTGTGTGTTGTAAGGAGGACGTAGTAGAGAACACCATGAGAACGCTAAAGGGTGAAGTGTGGGCGTTGATCCTATATACCGGACAATCACACATATGTGCATTATGTGGAACATCGTTGTTTTAACAACGCTGAAAATGGCAAAGAGACACGCTTATGAAGCACAGTTTAAACTGAAGGCCATCAGCTATGCGGAGGAACATGGAAATCGAGCAGCCGCGAGAGAATTTAAGATTAACGAATCGATGGTTCGCAAATGGAGGAAGCTAGAAAACAAGCTCCGGCAGGTCAAGAAAACGCAGCTGAGTTTCCGCGGAGGTGGCCCGAGTTGGAGGAAAGACTCGAGCGGTGGATCATCGAGCAAAGAACGAGTGGGAGAAGCGTTTCGACGGTCACCATTCGGCTAAAAGCAGTTTCACTAGCTGAAGAGATGAACATTGAACATTTCCAAGGAGGTCCATCTTGGTGCTTTCGTTTTATGAAACGGTGCCATTTTTCCATCCGGACCAGGACTACGGTAGGGCAGCAACTTCCAGCGGATTATAAGGAAAAGCTGGCCATCTTCCGCTCCTACTGCAGCAAACACATCGGCAACAAAAACATCCAGCCCAGCCACATCACAAACATGGACGAGGTCCCGCTCACTTTTGACATCCCGGTGAGTCACACTGTGGAGAAGAAGGGGACCAGCACGGTAGCGATACGCACAACGGGGTATGAAAAGTCTTCTTTTACTGTTGTGCTTGGCTGCCATGCTAATCGACAGAAACTGCCGCCTATGGTGATTTTTAAGCGAAAGACTTTGCCTAAAGAGAAGTTTCCAGCAGGAATCATCATTAAGGCAAATGAAAAGGGCTGGATGGATGAGGAAATGATGAAAGAGTGGCTGAGGGAGGTGTATGTAAGGAGACCAGGTGGTTTTTTCCACGCATCACCATCGCTCTTAATCTGTGACTCTATGCGTGCCCATCTCACAGCCGATGTGAAAAAACTAGTGAAACAAATGAACTGTGAGCTTGCTGTCATTCCGGGAGGCCTGACAAAGGAACTCCAACCGCTGGGCAAAAGCCGGCATTATTTCCGAGGAGCCGCACGGCACGGAAAGTGACTCTGACAGTGAAGAAAGTGAACTTGGCATGTTTGATGGAGATTTAGCGCAGCTGTTCAATTCAGACACAGAAGATGAGGACTTCGATGGGTTTGATTGATGATAAAAATGTGAGTACCAAACTTTGTTTTGCTCCTGCTTTATTTTTAAATACGCACACTTGTATGCTTGTGTGTTGTTGATGATGACGATTACCGGTAATAGAAATGTGAGTAAGGTACCGAACTCAGGTTTGCTCCCGCTTTATTTTTAAATACGCATACGGTACTTGTATGCGCCCTATGGTCCAGTGCGCCTTATGTGTGTGTTAAATGCAGTAATGGCACACATAACTGAGACTGCGCCTTTTAGTACAGTGCGTCTTATGGTCGTGAAAATACGGTATATGTATATATATATATTAGGGGTGCAACGATACACAAAATTCACGGTTCGGTTCGGTTCGATACTTTGGTGTCACGGTTCGATATTTTTTCGATACAAAAAAAATATTCATGCCTTTTTAATTTGTCATTTATTAAATTTTCACGGCACATTCTGCACCACATCTCTGTGCGTTCATCGTTTGTTTGAAGCCAGGTCACCTCCTGCAACTACTTTTCCGAGAATACGTGCTTCTTTTGTGGTTCGGACTCCTGTCATTTCTTTGGAGGTGGAGGAACATCACAGTAATTGCTTAAAGGAGCTTCTTCGACATCTTTAAGAGTTCTAAACAAATGTCTGTCCTCCTCCTGAAAATCTTATGTACGCAAACACGCGTTGCAACTTCTTATCTTGTGCGCGTTTTTTATTTTGACAGCGAATGCGCACCTGCAGACCACTTATGTGCAGCCCTGGTTATTTAGCTCGTCATATTGCAGCCACAGAAATTCTTTTGTCCATGAAACC
The DNA here is from genome assembly GCF_041146795.1 of Maylandia zebra. Classification (NCBI taxonomy): domain Eukaryota; kingdom Metazoa; phylum Chordata; class Actinopteri; order Cichliformes; family Cichlidae; genus Maylandia; species Maylandia zebra. Next base: position 7,371,889 of record NC_135182.1, on the reverse strand, counting down.
ATAAAGCTGCACTTTCTTTTTGCTTTATAGTCTGATTTGTCATAACTTCTCCGTTTTGTGGTAAGCTTTTCTTTGGCTGTCGCTTCTTCACCCTGACCTGTCTTATTTGGCTGAGCAGAACTAAAATATATATCCTGCTGCTTTTACACACGCACTCACATAACGATCAGCGATTCTCTCACATGTTTAAGCTTGCTGCGGGAGATTTCACTTGTCATGTTTGCATAGTAAGCTAACGATTGATAAGACGATGTCAGAGGAATTGGTGCGCAAATTATCATCACTCACCAATCAGTGCTGTCGCTCTCTATACACAGTTCACGCGATTGCAAAGTGAAAGCAAAAAACAAGCGCCAATTCAAACGCAATTTCAATATGTCACATATTGACAGTGGCTCACCGTTGCCAATGACATAATTACCCAGCTACATTTCCGAAAGAATGCAAAAGCATTGACATATATTTTTCCTTCCTACGATAGGCCGACGGGCAGGGCAGAGATAGATTTTGGTAGCCCGACTGGAAAAATCGCTAGCCCCGGGACGTCGGGCTAGCCCTGTATCTGATTGAGGAATCCCTCATCTTTGGAAAAGAGAGTTTAATACAGAGAAATGGCTCTTTCCAAAATAAAAGCTATACTATATGCTTCTTCTGGGCTATATTCTCAGCAGCGTATTAAACATATCAGGTCCCCATAAGGACAATCCTGTGCTAACAGCTGTCTAAATGACTCGGGTAAAGTTTGTAGCATGCGTGCTTTTTGTTTTTGTCTGCTTCCACTTGTCTTTGCACTAAGATGATGTCAGCGTAAATGTGCAGTTGTTGTGCCCTTAAACAGGGGAAATAGTGAGGAGAGGTGAAAGAACGGCACAGACACGCAGCTCTCACTCTCACTCGTCTGTATTGAGTTTCAGAAGCAATACAACTAAAACAATGTTCTTATGGATGCACTCAGTCTCAGGACAACTGTATCCAAACTAAGTCACTATTGTTCGCTGCATTAGAATACTTTAGATAACATGAACTGTAGCATTAGACAAAAACATCTTTTTAACTAGCACATGTTAGCTGACACAGTCACTAACTTTCCACAGCAATGAAATAATACTTTAAGTACTGCATGTCTTCCAGTAGTTAACTTATACAGATAGTAACAGAAAAATCTTCACACAATATGGCGGAGTAATAGCGAAAACTAGCATACACAGCAACAGAGATTAACTGGAACTTCTCAGCAAAATAGCCTGCAATTCACATCTTCCGCTACAATGAACAATGATAACAATGTAATAATCAACAGTAACACACATTTATACAGATTTGTGCATGACAGTTACCTTAAACAGGGGAAATAGTGAGGAGAGGTGAAAGAACGGCACAGACACGCAGCTCTCACTCTCACTCGTCTATATTGAGTGAAGGAGGAAGCGCGTGAACCCACCTACTGGAGCCCTGAGGCATTAACAATGGATCGACGCACAATCAACCCAGGCAAAACTTTCACTACTTATCTCCCTCTATATTCCCACTGCATATTCTATTCGAAAACAGTCAAAGCAACAAATAAAACATTAATAAGGGCATGACATGAAATATAAGAAACAGAGATGTACAACTTCAAAACTAATCAAATTTATGATCCACCACACAGTCATATTCGTTGTGTTCCCACTAGTGCTGTCAGCGTAAATCTCGTTGAAATGACGTTACCACCACAACATGGCAAATCTCCGTTAACGAGCTATCGCGGATCGCCCCGTGCATGGGGTTGGACGGCCAACACGTTAACGAGCTAACTGTGCTAACACACTAGCTCCCACCCATGTAATTGAGGCACATCCAACATACTGTTTTACTTTAGTCTATGACGCGCTTACCTTCAGGGTCATACGTCACATGAAAACCAAAATAGTGCCAAACGCCACATCTGAATGAGGGTGGGGGAGGTTCAATTTGCCATGTTGCAACGAGAGCTTAACTTCTGTCTCGCTAGGTTGCCCTGCGCTCAGTGAATCTGCGTTCGACTACTCCGCCTAGGCTGCACTGTCGAGCGCAGATCCACTGAGCGCTCAACACAGACAGCATCATCAGAAGGAAAGTTGATAAAATAAATAAAAAATTTTGTATTGTTCGATACATATGCGTACCGAACCGAAAGCACTGTATCGAACGGTTCAATATCGATACGAATATCGTTGCACCCCTAATATATACTGTATATATACACACCCAGCACGCCCCTGCGGGCGGTTTATCCTTCAAGCTCAGGTCCTCTACCAGAGGCCTGGGAGCTTGAGGGTCCTGCGCAGTATCTTAGCTGTTCCCAGGACTGCGCTCTTCTGGACAGAGATCTCCGATGTTATTCCCGGGATCTGCTGGAGCCACTTGCCTAGCTTGGGAGTCACCACACCTAGTGCTCCGATTACCACGGGGACCACCGTTACCTTCACCCTCCACATCCTCTCGAGCTCTTTTCTGAGCCCTTGGTATTTCTCCAGCTTCTCGTGTTCCTTCTTCCTGATATTGCTGTCATTCGGAACCGCTACATCGATCACTACGGCCTTCTTCTTCTGTTTATCTACCACCACTATGTCCGGTTGGTTAGCCACCACCATTTTGTCTGTCTGTATCTGGAAGTCCCACAGGATCTTAGCTCGGTCATTCTCCACCACCCTTGGGGGCATCTCCCATTTTGACCTCGGGACTTCCAGGTTATACTCGGCACAGATGTTGCTGTACACTATGCCGGCCACTTGGTTATGGCGTTCCATGTATGCCTTGCCTGCTAGCATCTTGCACCCTGTTGTTATGTGCTGGATTGTCTCTGGGGCATCTTTACACAGCCTGCACCTGGGGTCTTGCCTGGTGTGATAGACCCCAGCCTCTATGGATCTTGTGCTCAGAGCTTGTTCTTGTGCTGCCATGATTAGTGCCTCTGTGCTGTCTTTCAGTCCAGCTTTGTCCAGCCACTGGTAGGATTTCTGGATATCAGCCACCCCCTCTATCTGCCGGTGGTACATACCGTGCAGGGGCCTGTCCTTCCATGATGGTTCCTCGTCTCCCTCCTCTTTCTAGGGTTTCTGCTGCCTGGGGCCATCTTCCCAATGTATCCTTGGATGTTCGCTGTCTCATCCTGGACTGTGGTGCTGACACTCACCAGTCCAATATATATATATATATATATATATATATATATATATATATATATATATATATATATATATATATATATATACACACACACACACACAGTTTTGGGAAGGTTACTTTTAAAATGTATTCCATTACAGATTACAGAATATATGCCCCATATTCTGTTCTGTAACGTATTCCGTTATGTTACTCAATGACAGTAACATATTCTGAATACTTTGAATTACTTAATATATTATCATGCTTTTTACAACTACGTGAATGTACTATTGCTGTGTGATTTATTACTATTACTGAAGGTCTGCGGCTCCGAACCGTAGTAAAGGGACCTCTGACTAATACGGCGGTTTCCGTGTCAGTGTTGGTTGTTTTTGCTCACAGGCAGAGAGTGCTTTCGTTTTTACCGTTTCTTCCCGCAGTAAATATAAACAACGATAGTATTCAGGAAGAAAATCAAACATTGCATATATTTTTATCATGACTCTGGTTTTACATGGACTATCAAAAACAAAATCAAAACTGGTATAAAGTCCACACACGTCAATTGTTCCGTCTGTCCTGTTCACGTCTCCAATGGTTGTACACCAGTGGCGGAGTGGGGGGGGGTGGCTTACTGGGCTTAAGCCCGGGTTGTTTTTTCAGAAGCCCGGGGTCTTTTGGAGTGTAATTTTTTCATAGTTACAGTAGATGCCTGGCTGACAACTGTATAAAACAAAAACTACACACAATATATATGCACCTAAACGCGTAGTGAGGGTGTGCTGGGAACGTCCAGACCGGGGTGATGGTCCCCATCTTTAAGAAGGGGGACCGGAGGGTGTGTCCCAACTACAGGGGGATCACACTCCTCAGCCTCCCTGGGAAAGTCTATGCCAGGGTGCTGGAAAGGAGAGTTCGTCCGCTTGTCGAACCTCGGATACAGGAGGAACAATGCGGTTTTCGTCCTGGTCGCGGAACACTGGACCAGCTCTTTATCCTCTTGAGGATACTTGAGGGTGCATGGGAGTTTGCCCAACCAGTCTACATGTGTTTTGTGGACTTGGAGAAGGCATTCGACCGTGTCCCTCAGGGTGTCCTGTGGGAGGTGTTGCGGGAGTAAGGGGTGTCTGGCCCATTGCTACGGGCCATTCGATCCCTATACAACCGTTGCAAGAACTTGGTTCGCATTGCCAGCAATAAGTCGGACTCGTTCCCGGTGGGTGATGGGCTCCGCCAGTGCTGCCCTTTGTCTCCGGTTCTGTTCATAATTTTTATGGACAGGATTTCTAGGCGCAGCCAAGTGGCGGAGGGCTTTCGCTTTGGTGGCCTCAGAATCTCATATCTGATTTTTGCGGATGATGTGGCTCTGTTGGCTTCATCGGGTGAGAGCCTCCAGCTCGCACTGGAGAGGTTTGCAGCCAAGTGTGAAGCAGCGGGAATGAGGATCAGCACCTCCAAATCTGAGGCCATGGTTCTCAGTCGGAAAAGGGTGGAGTGCCCACTCCGGGTCGGGGATGCGTTCCTGCCCCAAGTGGAGGAGTTCAAGTATCTCGGGGTCTTGTTCGCGAGTGATGGGAGAAGGGAGCCGGAGATCGACAGACGGATTGGGGCTGCAGCTGCAGTAATGCAGACGCTGCACCGGTCCGTCGTGGTGAAGAGGGAGCTGAGTGTAAAAGCGAAGCTCTCAATTTAAATGGACTGATTCTTATATAGCGCTTTTCTATGGAGTACTCAAAGCGCTCAATTTACCGGTCGATCTACGTCCCTACCGTCAGCTATGGCCACAAGCTGTGGGTAGTGACCGAAAGAACGAGATCGCGGATACAAGCGGCAGAAATGAGGTTCCTCCGAAGGGTGGCGGGCCTCTCCCTTAGAGATAGGGTGAGAAGTTCGGCCATCCGGGAGGAGCTCAGAGTAGAGCCGCTGCTGCTCCACATCGAAAGGAGCCAGCTGAAGTGGTTCGGACATCTGACAAGGATGCCCCCTGGGCGCCTCCTGGGTGAGGTGTTCCAGGCATGTCCCACTGGGAGGAGGCCCCGGGGCAGACCCAGGACACGCTGGAGAGATTATGGGTTTCTCTGGGAACGCCTTGGTGTTCCCCCGGATAAGCTGCACACTGGGAATTTACGACTGTGCGTAAATCCCCCCTAATATTGGTATGATCCGAGCTCAGACGCTAAGTGACTGAGCGAGGGGAGCTGCTGCCTGCGAGTTTGCTGTTGGAGAAGTGGAGACAGGCAGACAGAGGAGAACTGAAGTTTGACCAGGTACCAAAGCAAATCATTCATACTGTACAAATAATGTAAATATGACGGTGTATCATGAAAGATTGATATCAAACTGATTACCCATATTACGTTACTTGTTCTTCAAGTTAATCAACAAATGGCGAAATGAAAAGCCGAACAACAACAATGCTGTTTCCGTAGAGAGTCTTAGCTTACATGTCTGTTTATTTCATATTTTCAGTTGTTACCCTCCACAGCTAAATAAATCGGTTTCAGTAATGTACTGATATACAAGAATGGACATAAGGGGCTTCTTTCAAAGAAAACACTCAGGTAGATGTTATTTTATACATTATGCTTTGTATGTTGTTCACTATATTTCTATGCAAAACAAGAGGAATTTCAATACACAGCAGTATATTTACAGTTTAAACCAGATATTTACATACACTTTATGGAAAACACAAGAGCATTTTTTTTACTGTACAACATCAATTTAGCGTAAACTTGTTTTGTTTTGGATAAATAAATATTGAAATATCTTTTGAATTAGTTAAATGTCAGAATAAAGAGAGACAGAGCTATCTATTTTTTATCACTTTCATCAAATTTAGGAGTACATATACATATACTAAGTTTATTGTTAATTAATAAGAACACTCCAGACGAGTCCATTCTGTCAAGAGATTTATTCTAAAAGACACTTCTTCAGCTGAGTCTAAGAGTGAAGACACACACACGCTGCAGATTTTACTTGCAAGGGCGGTCACAGAGCGCTCACACGTGAGTGGGGGCCCTGTAATCAGCGCTCTGTTCTTGCACTTGTCTTTATTTATACACAAGAAAAGTAATACAATAATGAATACATTTGTACAGTGGAATGTTGGTACGTGCGCATGTGATTTGTGTGTGTGTGTGTGTGTGTGTGTGTGTGTGTGTGTGTGTGTGTGTGTGTGTGGTGGAATGTGGGGAGCAGCTCTTATTCCTGGTAAGAGGTCAGAACTGCTTGTTCAGCTTCTTACTATCGCTGTGGGAAGATTCAGATAAAAATATCAGAACAAGTTTTATAAAGAACAATCAGTTCTAAGTAATACAGAGGTCATCATGCAGTATTCTATCACATGTAAACTTATATCATCAAAAGCTTATACTGACTACTAAGTACAATTTTTCATTGACACGTTCTGAGCTGAAGAAGCTTCTGATAGGTTAGTAGAGTCCATGTGAGTAAATTGGTGGCACACCTGTGGATGCATATAAGGCAAAACACTGAGCCTGTTTCTTTGACATGGGAAAATCAAGAGATATTAACCAAAACACCAGGAAAAGAATTGTGGAGCTCCATAAGTGTGGCTCAATTTTGAATACAATTTGGTGCCATGTACAATTAAGAAATATAGATAGTTTCTCTCTTTACTCTTAAAGTTAACAAATATGTTTTTTTATATTTATCAACCTAAAAAAATAAACATTTAGTCTGATTTGATGTTACAATTAAAAAGTGTTTGTGTTTTTATCTGAAGAGTTTGTAAATATCTGGTTTCAAAAAAAATAAGGTTTAAATTCTGCAGATTAAATTTATAACAATGATGCAAAAAATGGAGAATAAATCAAGTTCAGGACTTTAATATTTAATAAAACTATTTTTAAAATAGCTTAAGCATCTTAACAATTTAGAATCAATGCATCAAATTTTTGGGGATGGAGAAAACAACCTGTTGGGTTTGTGTTTCCACAAGTCCCGCTAATTCTAGAGACCCACTAATGACCCCAAATCTGACCTCCTCCTGCTGCCTTTTATTAAGAGACAGTTCACATAAAACACATCACAGCAAAGCCACGCCCACATGGTTCTAAGACAAGGCATTGTATGTATATGTATGAACTTCCTTACGGTGGAGAAACCGTCCTTACCCTCCTTCTATTCGGTGGAGAAACCTCTTTAAACCTCCTTCGGTGGAGAAACCGACTTAACCCTCCTTAAAAAAATCAAAAAGATTAAAACAAAAACACTGGCGGAGAAACCAGGCAGCTTGCGTCTACACGCACAGCTTGCGCACTCACGTACCTGCTTTAACGCACGGGCACGTAGCTGCTCTCTAAGGCCTTCTGTACTCACTGTTTGTTTAAATTCATGGGAAGAAGCTCTGGATCCCATCAATCGCCATCCACCCCGAGGGGAGTTCAGGCGCAAACTTTCTGGCCTGGCAACAAAGAAAAGTACCAGGGCTTTGGTCAATCGTCCCAGACGATAGCTGCTAGCAGACTGCGGTGGCGTACTCTCCCTCTCCTCGGTGGAGCGATGTGTTAGGCTCCGCTCGGAGGACCAAATAAATGTTGGGTCTGTGTTTCCACAAGCCCCGCTAATTCTAGAGACTTATTCATCATGAAGAAAACAAGACAGTCGATCGATCCATTATTTGCGCAAGGGAGGCCTCGTCTGTGTCCACCACGGAAATGACCCCAAATCTGACCTCCTCTTGCTGCCTTTTATTGAGAGACAGTTCACACAAAACACATCACAGCAAAGCCACGCCCACTTGGTTCTAAGACAAGGCATTGTATGTATATGTGTGAACTTCTGTAAGAATGTGTGTGTGTGTGTTATGTGAGAATGTGTGTGTGCGTGTGTGTGTGTGTGTGTGTGTGTGTGTAAGAATGTGTGTGTGTTACCTCCTGCTGACCAAAGGGTCATAAAAGCAGGAGCAACATCACAAGAAACAGATCTTCCAGATAGGATGTATCTGCAATAAAACATTACAGCCCCCCATCCAGAACCTCGAGAATTTGGGGAGAAGGACAGTGGAATTCCTTTCATCAGAGTTGGCAAGCATAAAATGACAACATTTAACAATTCACTCTAACATAACCTTTTCAGGTGTTTAAAAAATTCTTCATTTTAAGCCCATATACAAATGGATTAAACAAAGGATGATACAAAGCTAGTTGTAATGTCATTAAGCGTGCAGTTTTTGGAAAATCTGATTTCACTCGGGCTATAACGACATCATAGCAACTTAAACAGGAAAAGCTAATTAAAACTGTAAGGTGGGGTAAAGAGGTCTCTGCAGCTTTCTTCCTAATTTCTTTACAACTTCGATAAGACATGAAGAACATTTTTGTGTATGTGTAAAGTATGAATACTTCAGTAGATTAAAAAGTAGGCATGCTGTTTAATGGGCTGATGGTCACCAACATGTATGTCATGCTTGAGAACTGTGGATTTGTCACCAAAAAGCACAACTAGCTTATCTAAATAGGATAAATAAGTCTCGGGGTCTTACAATATATATATATATATATATATATATATATAAATATGTCATACTCACACAGGAACCTGGAACAGATTGCACACACAACCCACCTGCCTCAGGTCTGTTAGTGGGTGACACCACAGTCACATGGAGCCTGAGTCACAGGTGTATTGATTTGACTCTTTCCATAATCAACATATTTCTTCAACATTGATATGCCAATCACATTCTAAATTTTCTTCCTATTAGCTGTTTTATTCAGGTAATAGGTGTCACTGAATTGGCTCTTTACCTCGTTAAGAATCACACAAACAACGACTGAAACCAACCATGGGGAGGAGAACTAGAACACATTCTCCTGCCTGAAAAACTTATAAGTTTCCTTCATTTTAGACTGTGCATCAGAGAGGAAACTATGTGCTAGCTCACACGCAGTGTACAGCCTTTCCCTAAATTAATTTATACAGTCTAACACATTATGTTCTACAAGCAACACTCCAGCAGCATCTTCAGTAGCCCACACACAGTGTGTCCAAAACCAACCTCAGCTGGGCTAAAACCCAACAATGACAGACCCTTATCTCACTCTGCTTTAGACTCGACACTATATTTGCGATGTATAGATTTCAAAGTCTTGTGGAATCTCTTTATCACATCCTGACCTTGTGGGTGATACGCACTGAACACTCACTGCTTAATAGCCAGCTCTGACATGACTTGTGTAAATTAAAAATAGTAGAGCACTCTCTCCTAAGTTTACCTCATTCCTAAATAGCCAGGCAGATGGTGATCACAGGCAAAACCTGAAGACAGTAATCTTTTAGCACCACCACCTGAGTGTCCACATCACACTCTATTCCAGATTCTGGGGAATCTTTTCTTTGTATTTCAGTAAAATTCAATCACCGAATATGTATGACACGGCTGGGTCACATGGATTTTTTTCTGGACAGCAGACAAACAGGTAATCATAGTTGTATTGGAGAGCTTTAATAAGCTGCACTCTATAGCCAAACACAAATGATCAGTGGTATCAGTGGCACTATTTTATTTCCCACACCAACAAATGTGAACCATAGGAAATCTGGTCAGAAAAGGCACTGTACCACATTGTGTCATAGGTATCTCTTAAAATAGTGATGGGAACTTGGTCCACCACAGTGCCAGTCAGTGAGATAATACCTTCAGAAAGTGAAAGACTTTAATACCTAAAAAAAAAAAAAAAAAAAAAAAAAGCACTCTCATGAGTCAGGACAGCAGCTTTTGCGAAAGACTCAACCTCAAACCATAACACACTCAAGTTGTTTTTGCTGGCCTTTCTTTAAAAGTCATCACAAGCCACTGCTATACACTGTTACGGCCACTTGGTAGTGTATCTCAGTCAGTGGTGATACATTTTCTCATTTTGAGAAAGAAATCAAGCTAAAAAGTATGTAAAGAAATCAGACCCTACTGCTTGATAAATGGTTATTCAGATGTACCAGGGCTCTAGAGTGCGACCAATTTGGTCGAAAATGCGACCAAATTTTTCAGTGGTGCGACTAAAAAAAAAAAATTTGGTTGCACCTGTGCGACCAACTGTTCGGATAGCAAAAAAAAAAAAAAAAAAAAAAAAAAATCTGCAACCTTCCCTGTGGTCAACAACAGACACACATTATGCCCCTATTGTGGACTAAACCAGTCAGATAGTAAGGGGCAGGACCTCTCTGATTGGCCGTGGTCCAGTTGAAAGCGCAGGTGGAAGTGGGAGGTGAGTAGCTTGAATAAAGCGATATCAATTCATTAAATCCTGAATTGACTGTTAAATATAACTGTGTTTTGCCAGAAACGTCAGATTAAAGCTCACAAAACCATTTCAACAACAACCAAACAGCAAATGAGAGCAGGTACACCGATTCCACACAAAGACGTAAACACAGAATGGACCCGACGCATCAGAATCAACTTTGTCTTTCTCGGCTTTCTCACCCGACGGCCCGTAGACGGACACGCAGTCGGAGATTAGGGATTCTGATGCGTCCGGTCCGCGCTGTGATTACGTCTTTTTGCGCTGATTCTGAGCTGCAGGTTTTGTCTCTCTCCAACCAAAATTCACCGAGCCAGCAGCAAAAGAAGCAGCAAACTGCGCTTCACATTTGATCAATGTCGTCATGAATTTTGCTGTTTTGCTTCCACAACAATTAAAATCACACTCCATGCACAGCTAGCTCTCTCTCTCTCTCTGTACTTCAAGAACAGTTTCCCGTCTCCAATCGCTGTTTTCTGTATTATTCATTCGCTTATTACCCACCAGTCTACAGTTGTTTACAGCGCTGTTGGCTGCTGTCTTTTTCTTTTCTTTTTTTCACTTAAATGACCTCGGACAAGAAAGCCTACTTTTTCTGTTGTTCAATACTGAAGAAATTTTAACTTTATATGCAGAACATTGTAGAATATTTTTAAGGTTATCTGCTATAAAAAGCCAGACCAGGAAAATCTCCTTCATGTTTTTCTGTGTTTTATTCTCAGTTACTTTCACACAAAGGCATCTGCTGTGATGTTCACAATTCTGAAGAAGTCAGTAATGATAAATGATCAGAATTATAATATTTCTGACTGTCTGAGGCTAAGTTGAATCGAATCAGGACTTTGAAAACCAGAATCAAATGGATTATAGAAATCAGTGATGATACCCAGGCCTAGTGAGCAGCCTAGGCACGACAGAAGTGGATGTAGCCGTAATAGGAAAAGAACTATTGCTAACTTTTCTGTTAAGGCCTGATCCTTCTGAAATTCATAGCCAGTGCTCTGACACGGTGTCATCAATCTTTGAATGCTGAAAAAGCACAGTGTATCCAGAAAAACACATTACCGTATATTAAATTATTATAAAATTTGTGTGCGCCTAACTTTTGTGCCGTTAGGCGTACCGGTACGCCCATGGCAAAACGTTAGTCTAGAGCCCTGTGTACTGTCTCTTGCCTGCAGATATTATTTTTCAAGCATTTAGATGAGAAAATCTAAATTAACTGTTGATCCTAACTGTCTGAAGTGTTGGGTGTGAGTGTTAATGCCAAATTTGTAACTTGTACAATTTGTAGTCAAATAAAAAATGCTTTTCCTCATTTTGCCTACTTAGGGTTATAAGTCTAAAATGAATCTGGAAAGCCTTTTTTTCACGAGAACGGAGAGCTGAAAACTCCAAACATTTTACTCATTTACTTTGAATTATATATAACAATTAACAATATATACGATTAACTAATGAAGAAAATTTTCTTGAAGATTTAACATAGTACCTGCCAGCATGGATATAATTTTTAGTAAAGTTTCCACTCTAGCGTTTATGTAAGTATACAAAAAAAAATTATAAAAAAATAAGTAGTATGATCGTAAAACAGACTATGGCATATTTACAATAAACATGCACCCAGAAAAATGTTATCAGCTATTAACAGGCTTAAATTCTACAAATTAAATTTATAACAGTGGTGGACAAAACAAGATTTTTAGATGTTTAGAAATTTCCTTCATTTTAAGCCCATGTATGAATGGATTAAACAAAGGATGATACAAAGCTAGTTGTAATGTCATTATTAAGCGTGCAGTTTTTGGAAAATCTGTTTCCATTCGAGCCATGATTACATCATAGATACCTAAACAGGAAAAAGTAATTAAAACTAACATGTGGGGTAAACAGGTCTCTGCAGCTTTTTTCTTAATTTCTTTACAGCTGCGATAAGTGACTATAAATATTTTTGTATATGTGAAAACTATAAAAAGTATAGGAAATACTACGAGATCTAAATAACTAACAATTCCAAATACAGTAACTAACCCTGATTTTACACACTGAAGAGTGTAAATTGTATTGTTACAAAATATTGATTTTAAATGAAAGGAACACAGTTTACTTTTAGCCATTCCTATTGCTTGGACGGCAATATTAGAAGCAGGTACAAGCCAAGCTATGACCAGGAAAATACTCACAGTGCTTTTTCTCATGATGGTTGGATATTGTAGAGGTTTACATATAGCCACATATCTGTCATAGGCCATGGCTGCCAAGAGAAAAAACTCAGAACAACCTAGAGAATAAATTATGAAAAACTGAAAGAGACATGCTGAATATGATATGATTTGTTTTTCAGATAAAAAGTCAATCAGGAGTTTTGGGTAAATAGTTGTGGCGTAAATAACAACATTCAGTAGCAATGCTGCAATAAAAGTGTACATAGGTTTGTGGAGATTTTTGTGGATCAAAATGAGGTATATAATAATAGAGTTACTGCAAGTTATTAGAATATATAATGTGAACATAATAAAAAAATAAACATATCTGTATTTGTTAACTTCCACATGTCCATCAAAAGTTATATAGGTAACATTTAATTCTTCATCCATTGATGTTTTTTTAAAACTACAAAATGTTTCATTAAACAAATTGCACAAGGTGGATAAATGGAAAATACTGAAAAATGCACCATCACGCAAACAGTGAGCAGTTACAGTGTGTGGAAGGTTTTTATCAGACAAATTAAGCCTCCAAGGAGCTGAACATTGGAGGTTCATCTCACCTTTTTCACTCTCTTTTGCTTAGCACTGCACAACTTCAACACAAAATCTTTTTAGCTGAGATCTTAAATCTTACACAGTGGAGTAGAATAAACTAGTTCAACTTGAGAAATGTGGAATTTAGGATGGAGGCAAAGAGTGGCAGTTAATATTAAAAGGTGTAAAAAACAAAAGTACAAGACATTGAAAATAAGCAGACCTCAGTGCAAGAAAGTGTCTTTCCAACACTGAAAAGCACAAAGGCAAACTTTAACATTTAAAAGGTGTAAAAAAAAAAAAAACAAGTACAAGATATTGAAAATAAGCAGACCTCAGTGCAAGAAAGTGTCTTTCAAACACTAACAAGCACAAAGACCAACTTTAACATTGCAAGGTGTAAAAACAAGTACAAGACACTGAAAATAAGCAGACCTCAGTGCAACAAAGTGTCTTTCCAACACTGAATGAGACGTTACTTGTTCATGTGAGAAGAAAACAAGATTGTCCACAATCATTAAGTGAAGCATCCAATTTTTAAAGAAGAGCACCAAATCTCTGCCAAGGCAGCTCACTCTGTGCCAGAGGTGGGTCGAGTATCCAAAAATTGTACTCAAGTAAGAGTGGCATTACTTTAAAATATTATTACTCAAGTAAAAGTGAAAAGTAGTCTTCAAAAAAGTTACTCGAGTAAGAGTAAAAAAGTACTTGATGAAAAGACTACTCAAGTAGCGAGTAACTGTTTGAAATGTCCGATTTTATAAATAAATGCTATCAGACAAACAAAAATAAATAAATATACAAATTTGAGTATTTTCAAAAGGAATATATGTAAAAAGATCAACAAAATGAGGCACAAAATTTTTTATTTCGAGATTTCACATTTTCACATTTTTCAACCAAGCTTTTTTCACCAATACCTACAGTAAATACTATAAATATATAAACAGTGCAAACAATTTCCAGTGACAAGATTTGCTGTAAACTTTATATTCATTTTGCTCCAAATGGCACAGCAGCCTCAGAGAAAACAGAACGAGGCATCTTCAACGCATGTACATACAAGGGAGCTCAGTTTACCATAAATTGTATGGGTGTGCATTTATTTCTGCATATTTAGCAAAAATGTGCCATTTCTTCACTCAGTGAAGTGATGGTTAAGCTTCAGCAGCAGTTTGCTCTCAAGGTTCTTTCTGTGAAGCTGTAACTGTTTAGCAGTGAACAGGAGTCCTGCATGACTGAGAAGTTCTTCACAAGCTCCAGATGCAGGAAGACCTGTATTGACTTTGATCGACAGCTTCTGGATGTGAGGAAAGCCATGCAATAGATCCACACCTCCAGTGAATGGACATGAAAGGTACCTCTCCAGCTCCCCTGCTTCTGGCTTTCCTGACCCCATGGATCCATCATCTTAGTCGGTTAGGCTGCTGTTTGCGCTGGCATCATCCAGCTCTGTGTCTAGGTGATGTCTGATGAAGTTGAGACCTGTGGAAAGATGTAAGGTTTTCAAAAGAATTAGGTCTGGTCATTATAGTGCTGTATACACTACAAAGATGCGGATGTTTTTTACTAACTCTTGTAGAAAAACAAAATCTAGTCATTCATATTCCACACAAACAGTTTGCAATGAATTCCAGATTAAGTTTAAAATAAGAATGCGTGCAAGGCTAAGCAGTCCCAACCAATAGATCCTCCTGTTTGGTTGTTACTCTGGGAAAAGACGAGAAAGACGGTAATGGAAGCGTGACTGGAGCTGCGATGTAGCCTATATAATATTTATATTGTGGACTTCAGGAAGACCAGGAAACACTTGACCCCTGTTTCAATCCAGGGGGTCAGTGTTGACATTGTGGAGGACTATAAATACCTTGGAGTACACATTGACAATAAACTGGACTGGGCTAAAAACACCACAGCACTTTACAGGAAGGGCCAGAGTCGTCTCTATTTTTTGAGGCGACTGAGGTCCTTCAACATCTGCCAGAAAATGCTGAGGATTTTCTATGAGTCTGTGGTGGCCAGTGCGATCCTCTATGCTGTTGCATGCTGGGGGAGCAGGCTGAGGGTCGCAGATGCCAACAGACTTAATAAACTGATCCGTAAGGCCAGCAATGTTGTGGGGATGGAGCTGGACTCCCTCAAGGTGGTGTCGGAGAGGCGGATGCTGTCCAAGATAAAGACAATGTTGGATAACACCTCCCACCCACTCCATGACATGTTGGTCAGTCACAGGAGCTCGTTCAGTGAGAGACTGAGATTACCGAAAAGCACCACTGAACGACACAGGAAATCATTCCTGCCTGTGGCCATCTCCCTGTACAACGCATCCACTTAACACACTGTTTGCTGCTACAACTACACATGTTTCTTTTCCAAATATTTATTTATAAGTGACTTATGTATGTATGTATGTATATATATGTATATATTGTACTATTCTTAGTTAGCGTATTGTCTGTCTTGTCTTAATGTTGGTTTAAAATGGAGCACTGTAACAAAAAATAATTTCCCCCAGGGATCAATAAAGTATTCTGATTCTGATTCTGATTCTGATATTGTACGAACGTGATAATTCTGTATATTGGATTTTTTTTTTTTGGTTTTTTTGTTTTTGTTTTTTTTGGCCTGTCCCGTTTGGCTCTTTTGCCATCAGAATTATTGTCTAAAGGCAAAGAAAGATGCCCAACGGATTTACTTTACCAAATTGACCATCCCAGCCTTGCCATAATGGTCCATTTGATTCACCTCCATCCATCCATCCATTTTCAACCGCTTATCCGAGGCCGGGTCGCGGGGGCAGCAGCCTAAGCAAAGAGGCCCAGACCTCCCTCTCCCCAGCCACCTCCTCCAGCTTATCCGGGGGAATACCAAGGCGTTCCCAGGCCAGCCGAGAGATATAATCTCTCCAGCGTGTCCTGGGTCTTCCCCGGGGCCTCCTCCCGCTGGGACATGCCTGGAACACCTCACCCAGGAGGCGCCCAGGGGGCATCCTTGTCAGATGCCCGAACCACCTCAGCTGACTCCTTTCGATGTGGAGCAGCAGCGGCTGCTTCACCTTTTATTGTTTATTTTATTTTCACTTGCTGATAGGGCTGCCACGATTTGTCGACTAGTCACGATTACGTCGACTATCAAAATCGTCGACGACTGATTTAATAGTCGACGCGTCGTTTGAAGCTTTGTAAGAGGAATAAGTGGCAGGATTTAAGAGTGTAATAACGGACTGAAACAGAAGATGGCAGCATTGCATGTACAAGGATGTCAGCTACCGTTAAACCCCGAAGAAGAAGCAGCTGTGTCCCAGAATTCATAGCGCAGCCCAGCTCAGTTTCCAACAATGGCGGCAGCTAGTTAGTTTTAATATTACTCTTATTATTCTTTCTGGGTCACAAAATAAACGTTTAACATATTTTCAGGTGAGAATGTAGCTGTGTAAACCTCAAATATCTGCTCAGTTTACCAGGACACCACATATTTTCAAAAGCGCTCCGACGTTTTCGGAAACGTCTGTTAACCACTAGCTCGTTAGCGAGCCGGGGGCTAGGCTCACTAGCGCCGTGAGAACACCGGACTCCCCGCAAATCGTTTTCAAACCCACCGCCGTCTTTCGCTACTCAGGTTAAATATATATGAGTCACTTAGATAACTTAAAATGTTATTGTTTGGCTTTTTTTTTTAGTATTTTATTTGTTCCTGAGTAAATCAGTTTGTCTGAGATTAAAGTGATAGTTTTTACACAGCTGAATAAACGTCAAGCAGACAGCTGATTATCAGAAGTGTGAGATGCTCCAGAATATACTCCAGTGTCCTGTTATATTTTAGATAGCAAGGAGTTTATTAAACTTCACCGAAACAATCTGCAAATTTCATTAAAATTTAATAAACTATCATCTTGTCTTTATTTTTAGTTAGCACAGACCTTACACACTTAAAGCTGTAAGCTAATGATAGTTATATAAAAGCAGATGCTGCTGGTGCAATAAGCTGTAGTTTTACGTCTAATGGATGATGATCTGATTAGTCGACTAATCGCAAAAATAATCGGTGACTAGTCGACTATCAAAATAATCGTTTGTGGCAGCCCTACTTGCTGAATACAGGACAGACTTGACTGGAGGAAAGAAGGGGAGAAATAAAGAGGGAATGAGAAACAGCTGAGTAGAGGGACGGGGGAGAAGGGCAAAAAACAAAAACCAACAGAATGGGCAGAAAAAAAAAGAGAAAAAAAAAAGCATATATTGATCACCTGGATCACCTGCTGAGAAAGAAAAAAGAAAACAAGCAGAAGAGAACAAGAGTAATAGAATAAACAACATCACAATGATATATGGGAATATGACAATAAATACTAAATATTAAACATTATTGTGCAGCACATAAGATCAACAGAACACAGCGTGCTTTGAGGTAGGAGCCAAAAAGGGTGTAGTTTGTGGGTGTGATCACCCGTGTGTACACCTGTGAGCATGGACGCGCTTGTTTTTTTGTTTTTTTTAAAGGTTCCTTCATGTAATGATCTGCTAGAGGGTGTGGTGGGGCCACAGCCCCGTCCTCCAGGGCATGAAGCAGGTATGGAGGAGATCAAAACTCCAGACATCCAGAGGCCCCCAGAACACAAGAGACCAAGGAAGACTAACAGAGGGGCAGCCGCGCCACTGTCCCAGAAAGAGCTGAGGAGAGTCCCAGATGAGGGTTCACTCAGCAGCCGCGGAGCAGAAGCCAGGGGGGGGGTTGCAGTGACGCGCCCGTGAGCTCCGCCGACAGCCAGCTGTGCCTGAGTGACCGAGCCCCAGGCCGAGAGGCCGGGGGCACCCCACCTCCGAAGTGGCCCGAGCGAGCCCCAGGCTCCAGGCCCCGATAAGCGGCCGCCAAGGAGTGAGCCCGGTGTGTACCTGGACGCCCATCCCCAGACACAAAGAACCACCAACGCACCGATGTCTGAGGGAGTCCGCCACTGGCAGGGGAAGTGGTGGTGGGGGGAGATAGATCTCCAAACCCTGGAGGGCCTGAGATGTCCCCAGAGAGGTGGCGTCTGATACCCAACCTGACATATAGACACAGACATACAGGCACACACAGATACAAACATCCATTCCCACCCTCATGCTCTCATATGCACTTACTCCACACTCAACCAACGTGGAGACAGACATGAAGAGACGCTGTACACACGATCACACTCCCCAAGCGTACTCTACGAACCGGGTCTAGGTACCCTTGCCCCTGGAGGGGGGAACTGCACCCAGACCCAGGTGGTGTTACCCTTTTCCCTGCGGTGGGGAGAGGCAGACCGCCTCGACTCCGCAGCAGCAGGGAGGCCCCACACCCCAGTCGGACGGCCAACTCCTCCTCCTAGCCCCCCCGTTCCAGCAGGTCGCAGAGAATGGGGGTGAGAGAAGACTCCAAACCTCCCTCCACCCGCTCATTGTAGTGTTGATGCATGTGTGTTCTAAGGTGCATTTAAAACCCAGAAGGGCATGGATCTACCTGCCAGAGAGCAGCAGGTAAGCGCATAGTCCTTCCTGCTAGCCCTCAATGTCTACGTGTATTTAAAATTGAGGGATGGGCAACGACGCCAGGGGTGAGGTGTACACCCTGATGGTCTTTTGGAGTCCGTGTAGCTGTAGCGTGCCCACCCACAGAAGGGGACAGGGGGGGGGGGGGGGGTAGCCTCCTCTGCACCCTGGTGACACACCCCTACTCCAAAGCCCTGCATGTGTGGGTGGTTGTGGTGGAGCGGGAAGAGGGAGGCAGCTGGAGATGGGGAGGGAAGGAAGGGAGGGGCAAGTGACCCCGCTGACCCCAGTAGGCACCCCCATACTCCGCGACCCGCCAGGGAAAGGGGGCCCAGGCCCATCCAGACCGGGCCCAGTGCAGCAGCGCCTCCCGGCCCCACAGAGCCCGGGACAGTCCACCCAACCCCACCACAGAGAAAACTGCACCCACCCCACCATCCACTCATCTTCCAGACTACATAAGACAATAGACACCCAGGCTGAGATCTTCCTCCACCTCTCCTGTATCTCCCTCTCCTGCAGAGAGAGTTCCTGAAGAGAGGAAAGCTCCTGCAAGATGTGACAATCTCCCCCACCAGTTGAAGAGCCCCCCAGGTGGCTCTACGCACCGGCGGCACCCTGCGCCAGGGATGGGCCCCCATGCACCCACCCGCCCACAACCCCGGCAACACACCAACCAGGACCCACGCCCCCGAGGCCCGGCCAGGGCCCCAGCCCAGAGACGGAGCGCCCCCAGAACCTCACGCCCATCCCAGACCCACCCAGGGGCAGCCAGGCTACCAGGTCAGTAACCCACGTCCGTCAGCACAGACCCTCCCCTAGCCCCGCTGCACGCAGCCACGAGGAAACAGTCACCTGAGAGCCAACAGAGCCCCTAACCGGACATGACCGCTACCCCGGGTTGAGCCCCCCAAGGAAGATGCCTCCGGGGAACCCCCCGACGCCCTAGGCCTGTCCCTACCCCCACACCAATCACAACAGTGAAGGTGGGACCAAACTAAGACCCCCCCACCCCCATTAGGTGATGGAGCTGATCAAAGGAGCCCAGAGCAATTGATCTGATGTGGTGGCAGAGGCTGTATCAAGACTAATGTAATCTAACAGATAATTTCTATATTGGTTAGAATTAAGATTATTTTTATTTTTCCAGTTCATGAGGACTGTATTCTTGGCTATGCATAGGGCAGTGAAAACCATATGGGCTATATTCTTTTCTGAAGTGACATTATCTAAGCTGCCCAACAAACACACTAAGGGGGAAGTTGGAATGTTACATTTCAGACACTTCGATAAGTCTTCACATATCTCGCGCCAAACCTTCTGAACTGGTGGACAGAACCAAAGAGCGTGGATATAATTGTCCGGTGAATTGGCTTGGCAGTGTGAGCAGTTGTTGGTAGACGTAAAGCCCATCTTGAACATCCGATGACCTGTATAGTGCACTCTATGTAATATTTTGTATTGAATTAATTGAAGACTGGGATTTCTAATTAGATGAAAGGTTTTTAAGCAAATCTGAGACCAGAAGTTTAGGTCTAAGTTAACTGATAAATCCGCTTCCCATTTTGCAATAGGAAGTGATATTGATTCATCTGTTTTAGAAAGCATTCTGTATATTTTGGATAGTAATTTGGGGGTTTTAAGAGTAAGAAATTGACTTGGTGGTGTTTGCAGTTCAACTTGACCCGGTTTAAATTTCTTTTTTACTATGGATTTAATTTGTTGATATTCTAAAAATCTTTTCTTGTTGATCCCATATTGTGTAACTAGTCCGTCAAATGA
Source organism: Maylandia zebra (assembly GCF_041146795.1). Classification (NCBI taxonomy): domain Eukaryota; kingdom Metazoa; phylum Chordata; class Actinopteri; order Cichliformes; family Cichlidae; genus Maylandia; species Maylandia zebra. The sequence continues at coordinate 7,351,444 of NC_135182.1, read as the reverse complement.
AATAAATTCTGTTCCTTCTAGTATATGTTCTAAATATTTGATTCCTTTACCACTCCAATCTGAAAAGTTTATCATATTATTGTTTTGTAATATGTCAGGGTTGTTCCAGATAGGTGTACGTTTGCATGGGATTAATGAAGACGCCGTCAATTTTAGAAACTCCCACCATGCTGTCAGAGAAGAGCTGATGTTGATGATTTTAAAGCATTCATGTCGTTGGATGTTTGAGCTGATAAATGGTAGGTCTGAGATCTCTAGATTATTGCAGAGTGCTTGTTCTACATCTAGCCAAGGTTCATCTAAGAGGGTATGTTTTAGCCATCCTGAGATAAACTGAAGCCTGTTGGCTAAGAAGTAGTGCTGAAAGTTAGGTAGTTCTAATCCTCCTCTATCCTTGGTCTTTTGTAGTGTTTTTAAGCTTATACGTGGGGGTTTATTTTTCCAAAGGAATTTGGACATACATGAATCTAAAGATCTGAACCAATGTTGTGGCGGTTTAGTTGGGATCATTGAGAATAAATAATTTATTTTTGGTAAGACCATCATTTTTATTGCGGCAACCCTTCCCATGAGTGATATGGGTAGACATTTCCACCTAGCCAGATCATCTTCTACCTTCTTTAAAAGTGGGATATGGTTTAATTTAGTTAGATCTGCAAGCTTGGGAGAAACATTAATACCTAAATATTTTATATTTCCCGATTGCAGTGGTGTAGAAGAGGAATTATGGAGGGAGCAATTAATCGGTAGGACTGTAGATTTTGACCAGTTAATTGAGTAATCTGATATTCTTGCAAAAGAGTTTATCAATTCAATCACCCCAGAGATATTCGTTTGTGAATTCTGTATATTGTAATAACGTGATATTATATTGTTCAAACGTGAAAAGTATATTGTTAGAACAATATACTTTTCACTTTTCTATTTTTCTTTTGCCTGGGTGGCAGCTCTACGCTTCCGTATTACGCTTCCATATCCAAGGCTTTTCAATGTGGCCTCACAAAATTATCATGACTACAACAACCATGAAAAGAGTTGGATGGACATTGCTGCTCAATCACAGCTGCCTGGTCAATGTTTTCCATTAGTAATTTAGCAAAGTTGATGGTGGTGGTGTGTGTGCCTGTGTGAGTGAGTGAAAGACAGAGAGAGGGAGAGCGAGAGACAGATTTTGTATGATAAGCTTCATGTTATGAATGCACAGTTTGAGCACTCAGGTCGCATCAGAGCATCAGGCCGTATTGTGTGAGACCCTGCACCGTGGCCTATGAACTTCTAACCCCTGAGATTCACTTGTACAGTTTGAGCAGGAGCTGAATAACGCGACTGAAAAAAATCGCAGTGTTTGCCCAGCTTAATGCAGACTGTTTAAACTAAACAAGCTGCTGTTTCACATAACAAACCCTGTCAGCCGCAGTATTGCCTTGTGTTTTAACAGTTAAAGCAGTAGAGACCAGTGGCATGTCTAGAAAATTTTTGTTGGGGGGGCCAGGTAGGGGCACAGATTTGGAGAAGGGTGGCAGGTGTAATTGGCAGATAATGTTTAAAAAAAATTCTACCAACCGTTAATTCAATAATCCTGTAAACCTAATAACTGAATGCGCTTTTAACTCTTATTAGAATGAGATTTTAACCACTACAGTGCAAAGTTTTTAGATACTGCGTTGATAAAGTACAAACGATACAATCAGTGCTTTGTCAGTGTTTACTCAGCATTCAAGGACAGCAATATTTGCATAGTATTTTTACTGACATATAGTGCACATATGTTTTGGGCAAAAACATTTTTGAATATTAAAATACGAACATTTATAACAAACAATTGACAAATTAGCCAATTCCAATGTAAAACTTTGTCTGCCTATTAAAAAAAGAAGATAATCTTCTCACAAACTGGTGTTTGATTTTGAAAAAGGAAAAAAGTGTGGAAACAAATGAAAAAACTAGCATTTGAATAAAACCTGAAAGCAAGTAAATACTTTCTATGCTGCCTTATGGTAAACTTTGGTAATATTGATAAAGAACAACACTGGCTGATGATGAAATACAGTCAGCTGGCATGGTGACACTGCCAGTATTCACCTGCAGGGCCGGACTGGGACAGAAAATCTGGCATTTTGACTAGAGACCGGCCCACCAGGTATTAAAGCCATAAAGACTTTGAATGAAAACAAATGCTGTTGTGACAGTCCCATATGGAAAAGGAATAGTAAAAACTTATATGACTTAACTCATGAAAGTGGCCACTTTCTCATTACTTTCATATATTGTTTTAGTAAGTATCCAAAACATACAAGATTCATTATATAATCTTTCAAGGGATCTTATATCTGTTTTTACTATTGTATGCTTTTCATACAAGTTTCACACAAGACAGATACAAACTTTATAAAATTTATATATATCTTTTCCATATGTACACTGTCTTGTTGGTATATGTATGATTTCTATACATTTTACATCAGATAAAAACTTTGGTTGTAAGATTTAGATAATTATTTAATCAAAGCTAGATATTTTAAATGAGAATAAGAAAGAAAAGTATTTCTTTGTGCCCCACCTTTCCCTGTTAATGCCCTACCTGCCCCCTGGCAAAACTTTCCTAGACCCGCCCCTGCACAGTTACCAGCTGTCAGCTACATAGAAAAGGATCCTGGTGTTATTTGTCTCTCAGAAACAGTTCATAACTTCCCTTCAACTCATTCATGTGACCTGAAAGGTAAACCTGTTTCTCCATCAACTGTTCAGCTCTGATGATTCAGTAAGGACATCTCCTGGTTTCATCTTCATGTTTCCCTCTCACCAGATATACAAACCGACATCATGACCAGCAGCTTTACAGCTGTGGCTCCAGCAAACATCAGCTGATACTAGAAATTAATATTAAATACATTCTAACAACAGCTGATCAAGCTTAAACGTGCTGCTGTTGTTTAGCGCGACATCTGCTGGTTTCCTCTTTCTGGCGCAAAGTGGGCGATAAATAAGCAAGAGAGAAAAGCCGATCAGCTGATCATTGATGAGTTTCATGATTGAAGTAGCAACAGGAGAGGGAGGGGGGGAGAATGAGAGGAGAAGAGGCAGCTGTGCAGCGTAAACACAGAATAACTCCAGCTTTGTGTCTTTTTCCATTCTAACTAAAATCCAGGACAAACTGCGTCTCTTCTCAGCTCAATACGAAACGTGTAATATTTTCTCTGAATGAGGGACCATTCCATTTTTTTAAGGAGCCGTTGGCAACTCTACTAGCTAAACATATGAATAAAATAAAGTTCACTATCAGTAACATCATAGCACCCACCCAACTGTATAAAAACTCCTTCAAGCTGGCTAGAACGCAGTACGAGTTATTGCAACTGACGGTAAAAAGTCAGCATAACGAAAATAAACTCCACCTAAACTTGGTTTATATCTGACCCAGATAGACTGCAGGTCATAACTTCTTACCTGAAGTTCAGTTCACCTGACACTCGGACCGGCGGCTGCCTCGGGGCTCTCCTCCTGCCTCCTCTTCCCTCATCCACCTGCTGGCCTCTGTGGAAGCCCCGCCATAGCCACCACCAAACAACTGAGTTATTTTTACACATCGACCTGCATCTGGCCAACTCACCACCTCTCATTGTTCATGCCCTTACAAAAAAAAATAAAAAATAAGTCACCGGGCATATGCCCGGTATGCCCGATGGCCAGTCCAGCTATGTTAACCTGCAACCAAATCTGCAGCTCCATACAGCAATGTTACGACTTAGATTATATCTTATAACGCATAACTCTTATGTTAGCTCCCCTCAGTAGCATACTGTCTGAAATATTCGACGGCTGCAATAATTCTTTAAGTGTTATTTTTTCCTTGGTATTCTAATTTCACCGAAGTTTACTAAACTCAACAAACTTAATATTACTTACCGGGACATTTATTCTGTCCTCATTTTCTTTCACCGAAAAATTGTTTCCTGCAGTGCCGTCTTTCGTGCTTGGCTCTCCTACCTTTGCTAACGTGATGCGCATAGCGCAGAAGCTGATGCTACATTCACTTACACTCGGATATCTGAGCTTCACCGTGAAAACATAATCGGACATTTGATATTTGATTGAATTTTATTGTTTTGCCTTTGGGGTGGCACCTGGGGTGGCCAGTCTGGTTGGTGGGGTGGCCTGTGGGGTGTGGGGTGGCCACCCTGCTGGACACGCCACTGGTAGAGACGAGCTGTTTACATGTGCGTGGAACTCTAGCATCATTAACCATGCTAGCTGTTAGCTTATAGCTCACGCTAGCTAACCAGCGAGCAGTTAAAAAGACAGCCGAAGCTGCACAAAACACGCACAAACTTATCTCACTACTAGAGCAGGGCGATATGGCCAAAAATATTTATCACGATATATATTTGAAAATTTGCGATAACGATATAACCGACGATATAATTGATGCGAGACAAAATACAACTCCACAACATTACTAGTGCAAAAAGACAACCTTCCATTTATTTTCACTTAAACAAGAAGCTGGTTTTTATGTACATTAAAGCTTTATAAAAATGTAACAGTGCAAATGCAAATTCCTTGCTGAAAGTTTAACCAAAAGGCATTTCCAGTAGAAATGGGCTGACATATCCTGAGCATAACATGTATAATATCCACTGAAGTTAAAAAGAGGTGCTTTGCAACATTAAACTGCAGTGTGCAGTACGTATTTTTCGGACCATAAGGTGCACAGGATTATAAGGCACATTAAGCGAAACAAAGCAGTCAGATAAATCAAACTTTATTAAACTCATTCTTCTTGCTTCCTCCACTTCTGTACCATTGATTCATTAATGTTGAATTCTCTGGCAGCTGCTCTATTCCCATGTTGTTGCAGTATATTAATAACTAACCTCGTATTGTGGATGGATTATCTCAGTTGTTCTCCTGACTGAAGTTTGGTCCATTTACAGCATCCTGCCATGCGATTGCATTTGTCTCTAACCATGAAGAACCTTCACATTAACTTTTATAAGTGGAAAAGTGTTAGTGTTCGTCCTCCAGCTTCACTGCTTATGTTATGCTAACATAGCTGTGTCGCTAGCGATCACGTAGCACATCATTATATACCAGCTAGCCCAACTTCAGTAACCCTACAAATGTCACTGCTGTTTAGTTTCCTGTCTTCATTTATGCTGGAAGTGATAGCAGAGCTGTACGTTTGATTTTTTTTCAGAAATCTCTCAGTCAGAACATGCAATATCATGCTTAGGTAACTAGCGAAACTAGCGAGCTAACTTCCGCTAGCTTCCTGCTAACTTCTAACTCCGTTAAATGTAATAACTTTTGTTTTCATGGATGCCTGGAAGTTAAACTTTATAGTTACACCTGGTAAAGCAGCAATGCTGATCGTTTTATTAAAGATGAAAGAATTTAGACAGTTTTTAACTCTAAGTGATGCTGCAGTGTTGTTTGACCTGAAGTTAACGGAGTTTAGGACCCAGATTACTCCCAGATTTAAGAGCATCTTAGTCCGACAAATACGACAATAACGATGGCCGCTTGCATGTTCTGCAAAAAAAAATGTGCTTTGTTGTGTATCTGACGGACAAACACCGAACCAGTTCCACATCGCTGAAGTTGCACCATTTTTACAAACCAATTCTGGTTCATCTGTTTCACTCAACGACCGGCCATGTGCGTATGAAAACAAAGGCACTGCGCATGCGCGTTTTACTCCCATTCTATCGCGATATTTCATTTTCCTATCGTTGCCTAACATTATACCGGTATTATCGTGAACGGTATAATATGGCCCAGCCCTACTCACTACAACGTAGCACCGAAAATATGACTCGCAGCTCGAGCTCGACACCGCTGCTGTAACATAAGACTGACATCCAGCTAACCACAGCTAAAAAGATATTTAGAGAAAAATTACCGTTTCCTCAGGTTACACGAGCTGAGTTTTTTCACGCTGAAAATTTGTTGTTTTGGCTCTCACTGAAGACACCGACGCTGAAGACATAGCTGTTCTTTTGTACTGCTTTCAAGCAAAACATTCTTTGTATGTATTGTTATATTCAAAAAAGGCAAACAAACAAAGGTATTCAATCAGAGGTGAGAAATTAATTGGGAATATCAATTATAGGTGAACTATTCTTTACCTACTAGCAATCAAGCTTCTTTAACCAAGAAGCTTGAAATATTTTAATGTAAAACAAAATAAATAAATAAATAAATAAATAATAAAAATAACATGATGTAATTAAAATGCACAACTTACATTAAGGAAATCTGCATTTGTATCCACAGGCTAAAAGTAAAACAGTAAATGTGTTAGTAATAGCACAGGTATTTATAAAAAAAAAAAAAAAGAGGCAGTAACTGTGACTCTTCTAGTGGGATGCTAAATGCAGAGATTTATATTTACAGTATAATACTGCATGTACAGGTAGCTGCTTGTGAACTGTAACTGAATATTAGAGAATCTCAGAGAAATTAAATGTATTTATTTTTTGAATTTATCAATCATAAAACCATCTGTTTTGAAGGCCTGTTACGATAACGACTTTTTGTTGGTCAGTATATTGCCCCATAAACAATTGCGACAAGTTATGTCATTGTAATTTTAAGACCATTTTATGTCTTTGAATGTATAATCATAATATAACACCATAATAATGCAAGATCTACACACTTTCAATTGACAAACCAACATCTAATTCTTAAAGTATTTAGATCATTGAAATTAGGAATCAAAATATTAGATACCTTAAAATCCTGAATAAATAGTCTGCTGCCCTCAGGTGAATGTATGGCTATTCACCCTATGCAGCGGGCTTAACATAAGAGGAGATGGTTCCAGGAACGACAGGACACGTCGCTTTGTCTTTGTGTTTTTAACTGAAGACTGGTTTTTTTCCTCTTTTAATTTGTAAGACTGTGAACATACAGTAAAATAATACGTAAGCATCAGTATCAACATATTTTGTAAACAAAACAGAAGTTAGCAACATAGCTTTCCTTATGCTTTACATTCATCATTAACATCTTTCCTTATACGTTCAAATAACCTTTTAAGTAACATGAAAGTAACAAATCTTACAGAAAATGAAGTTAGACATTGCTTACTTACAGATTATGGCTCAACAAACTCCCCAACGATGTAAACTGGGCTTAAAGTTGTGCAGCTTGTTTTCTGCTCCATGCATTTTCTCACACTGCCTGCGTGAACTTTGCCTGCTGCTTACAACACATCACCAAAGGGGGCAGTGTAGTGCACACCAAATAACCAAAGAAGAAGCCACAAACTGAAGGGATAATACTGCCCACTATTGGGAAACCTGAGAAATGCGCCAGCCAAAGAAACCCAACAAAGTAACAACCGAGGGGCAGAATACTCCCCGCCTGACATCCATGGAATGTCACCCTCAACTAACATGTAAAAGGCAAGTGACATACAATGAAACAAAGTTTCTGCTTCTAAGTACAATCCTTAGACACCAATAGCACAACCTCACTTATAGGCCTTATGTAGCACTTGTTTTCACCCTTGCGGAAAATCCTCACCTCTATCTTCCTTACAAGCCCATCCTCACTGGGAAAGGTTTTGGTGATAAGTCCAAGTGGTCAGTTGTTCCTATGTTCGAGTGTCTCTCTTAAAAGAACAACATCTCCTGTTTGTAGGTTAGGCTTTACTATTTTCCATTTGCGGCGGTCCTGAAGTCCTGAGATGTATTCTTTTTTCCATCGTCTCCAGAAGACATCAGCGAGGTATTGTACGCACCTCCATTGATCTTTGAACAGATCACTGTTTCCAAACTGACCTGGTGGGATTGGTGGGGTCGTAATCTCTTGCGTGAGCACCATGGCTGGGGTAAGGATGACTGGGTTATCTGGATCTGCAGAAACTGCTGTTAACGGACGAGCATTCACTATTGCAGTGACTTCAGCCATTAAGGTCACTAGTATTTCATGGGTAAGCTTTGCATTCATGTGTTCTAGGAGCATTGCATCAAGGATTTTGCGCGTGACCCCAATCATTCGCTCCCAGGAGCCAGCCATATGCGACGCATGTGGGGGGTTGAATAGCCATTTGCAGCCAGAGTCTTCAAGAAAGCTGTTTAGTTTGCTGTTGTAGCAGCCCTGTTTGTCTATTTGCAGCTCTTTGCAGGCACCCACAAAATTTGTCCCACAATCGGACCTAAGAAGTTTGACTGCACCTCTGATGGCAAAAAAACGACGCAGGGCATTGATGAATGATGACGTGTCCATTGATTCTATAACTTCAATGTGAATGGCCCGTGTACTCATGCACGTAAATATGAGTGCCCATCGCTTTGCATCCGCTTGCCCACCACGCGTTTTTCTGACAGTGACAGACCAGGGCCCGAACACATCAAGCCCTACATGTGTGAACGGAGGGTCAGTGGACAGCCTATCCTCTGCTAGCTCAGCCATAATCTGTTCCTGCTGTCTGCCTCTTAGTTTTCGACATGTCACGCAGCTGAATATCATTTTGCTTATTGCTCTTTTTCCTCCCACAATCCAAAAGCCTGCAGCTCTGACTGCTCCTTCAGTAAAATGTCTGCCCTGATGGCATACTTTCACATGGAAGTGTCTTATAATGAGCTGGGCAAGGTGGTGTTTGGCAGGGATGAGGATAGGATTTGTTACATCCGAAGTCAACTGTACTCGTCTTAGTCTCCCACCCACTCTGAAGATTCCATTTGTGTCAAGAAATGGGTTCAGTTTGCATAGTGGGCTTGAACTTTTGAGGGGCATACTCTTTTCAAGCTGTCTTATGTCTTCTGCATAGATTTCTCTTTGGACAGTGCGAATGATAATGATCTTAGCTTGATCGAGCTGCTTTTTGGTTAAATGCTCGCTACAGCTGTGCCAGCCCTGACAGGTGCCTTCTATGTTCTGCTTAAAGGACTTAACAATGTGTCGGAGTCTAGATATAGCCTTCAGTAGCACATTCCAACTAGAAAACCTTTCGAATCTGGCACTACTGAGAACATCCTTTGCAAGAGTGGTAACACAAGTAGTTACCTCATGACGCAGTTCGTTGTCAGTCTCTGGGTCTACAAGATCAAACGACTCTGCCTGAGATTGACCTATTTCTGACTTGGTAAGAAAAGCAGGTCCACTGAGCCATGTGGAGGTAGAAAGCTGCTCAGCAGGTAATGCGCGCGTGGCATGATCAGCAGGATTTAAGTGAGTGGGCACATAATGCCACTGGTGAGCTTGTGTGGATCGCCTGATGCGTTCCACTCTGTTGTGCACATAGATGTAAAAACGCCTCTTTGTGTTGAAGATGTACTTTGGTGTCTGAATAGAAGCTCACCTGATCAACTGAGATGTCCAGCTCGTCCACAACTAACTCTGCCACCTCGACAGCCAGGACCGCTGCACAGAGCTCAAGTCTGGGTATGGTGATGTCTGGTCTTGGGGCAAGCCGTGCCTTGCCGAGAAGGAAGCCCACTTCATTATGACCATCTCTGTCTGTGAGTTTAAGGTAGGCAACAGCGGCCACTGCCTTGGTAGAGGCATCGCAGAAAACATGGATTTCCTTAGTTGCTGCTGCAGAGAGTGGTATTGAGGTGAACATTCTGGGAATCTCAAGTTGTTGTAGATGTTTGAGGGAGTGTTTCCACTGTTGCCACTGTTGTAATTTGTCTTTAGGGAGTTCTGTGTCCCATTCACAAATGTCAGTGGAAATGTCTCTGAGTATGACCCTGCCCTCTACAATGACAGGGACAGCAAAGCCGAGTGGGTCATACACACTATTAACGACTGACAATACTCCACGCTTGGTAAAGGGCTTCTCATTCACGGTTATTTGGAACCTGAACAAGTCTGTAGACAGGTCCCAGCCCAAGCCCAAGCTTCTCTGCATGGGTGTCTGCCGAAGGTCAAGGCCCTGCATGTCAGCTGCAAGGTCCTCACTTGGAAAAGCGTTTGTGATGGTAGGACAGTTGGATGAGATTTTATGCAGGCATATGTTACATTTAGCCAGCATCTTCTGAGCCCCTCAGAGAATGTTGATGGCCTCATCAGTGGAAGGAAATGATTTCAAGCTGTCTTATGTCTTCTGCATAGATTTCTCTTTGGACAGTGCGAATGATAATGATCTTAGCTTGATCGAGCTGCTTTTTGGTTAAATGCTCGCTACAGCTGTGCCAGCCCTGACAGGTGCCTTCTATGTTCTGCTTAAAGGACTTAACAATGTGTCGGAGTCTAGATATAGCCTTCAGTAGCACATTCCAACTAGAAAACCTTTCGAATCTGGCACTACTGAGAACATCCTTTGCAAGAGTGGTAACACAAGTAGTTACCTCATGACGCAGTTCGTTGTCAGTCTCTGGGTCTACAAGATCAAACGACTCTGCCTGAGATTGACCTATTTCTGACTTGGTAAGAAAAGCAGGTCCACTGAGCCATGTGGAGGTAGAAAGCTGCTCAGCAGGTAATGCGCGCGTGGCATGATCAGCAGGATTTAAGTGAGTGGGCACATAATGCCACTGGTGAGCTTGTGTGGATCGCCTGATGCGTTCCACTCTGTTGTGCACATAGATGTAAAAACGCCTCTTTGTGTTGAAGATGTACTTTGGTGTCTGAATAGAAGCTCACCTGATCAACTGAGATGTCCAGCTCGTCCACAACTAACTCTGCCACCTCGACAGCCAGGACCGCTGCACAGAGCTCAAGTCTGGGTATGGTGATGTCTGGTCTTGGGGCAAGCCGTGCCTTGCCGAGAAGGAAGCCCACTTCATTATGACCATCTCTGTCTGTGAGTTTAAGGTAGGCAACAGCGGCCACTGCCTTGGTAGAGGCATCGCAGAAAACATGGATTTCCTTAGTTGCTGCTGCAGAGAGTGGTATTGAGGTGAACATTCTGGGAATCTCAAGTTGTTGTAGATGTTTGAGGGAGTGTTTCCACTGTTGCCACTGTTGTAATTTGTCTTTAGGGAGTTCTGTGTCCCATTCACAAATGTCAGTGGAAATGTCTCTGAGTATGACCCTGCCCTCTACAATGACAGGGACAGCAAAGCCGAGTGGGTCATACACACTATTAACGACTGACAATACTCCACGCTTGGTAAAGGGCTTCTCATTCACGGTTATTTGGAACCTGAACAAGTCTGTAGACAGGTCCCAGCCCAAGCCCAAGCTTCTCTGCATGGGTGTCTGCCGAAGGTCAAGGCCCTGCATGTCAGCTGCAAGGTCCTCACTTGGAAAAGCGTTTGTGATGGTAGGACAGTTGGATGAGATTTTATGCAGGCATATGTTACATTTAGCCAGCATCTTCTGAGCCCCTCAGAGAATGTTGATGGCCTCATCAGTGGAAGGAAATGATTTTAGTCCATCATCCACATAAAAGTGGCGTTCAATGAACTCTCTTACATCATTGCCGTGTTCTTTTTCTCCCTCCATCGCTGTTCGTTTCAGTCCATAAATGGCCACTGATGGGGAGGGGCAGTTCCCGAACACGTGGACTCTCATCCTGAATTCCTGTACTTCTCCATCCAGATCATGGTTTTTGAACCACAAGAAGCGAAGGTAGTTGCGGTGGTCTTCTCTGACAACAAAATTGTAAAACATTTGCTCCACGTCGGCCATGACTGCTTATGGGTCGGACCTGAGATGCATCAGAACTCCCACAAGAGTATTATTGAGATCTGGCCCTTTTAGTAGCACATCATTGAGAGAAACATTGTTGTATTGCGCACTTGAATCAAAAACCACCCTAATTTTTCCTGGCTTCTGAGGGTGATAAATGCCAAAACTAGGGAGATACCAGCATTCTTGTTCTGGAGCTAAAGCTGGAGCTGGTTCAGCGTGGCCCTTACTGAAAGTTTTGTCTAAAAACTCAACGTAATGTTCTTTCATTTCAGGTTTCTTTTTCAGTGTTTTGCGGAGCGTCATTAAGCGACTGAGGGCTTGGTCCCTATTGTTGGGTAAACGCTGTCTGGGGGAGCGGAATGGGAGTGGAGCTACCCAATTGTTCGCCTCATCTTTAATAAAGTCTCTGTGCATAATTTCCAGGAATAATGCATCTTCTACTGAAAGAGCCATTTTGTCATCATCTGCTGTTTGCTGGAAAATGTGTCTGCCTACTTCTGCTTGTGTCTTCTCGAATTTAGGACAGCTTTCTGTGTATTTGTCTTTTATATAGATTTTGCTTGCACAGGGGCTAAGGAAGGTAGGGCGCCCGTTATTCAGAATGTCTGTCTTGAAAGAGTTTACCGTGGGTTTGTGGGCACCTGAGAGGCAGACATCGCCTACAACCACCCATCCCAGATCGAGGCGTTGGGCAAAAGGTGCACTGTTTGGACCATTTACCTGACTGCGAACCTTGTGAGCTTGGATGATGTCCCGGCCCAAGAGGAGGAGAATGTCCAGAGGGTCCAGAGGAGGGATCTGTGAAGCGAGTGCGTGTAGATGAGGGTGAGCCGACACAGCCTCCTTGGTGGGTATCTCATCTCTATTATCTGGAATGTGATCACATTCTGTTAGTGTGGGCAGGACCGTGGACACTTCCCCATTTATATCCTGAATAACGAAATTAGTTGCTCTGCGTCCTCCAGCCTCTGACAAACCTGCACATGTTTTCATGGTGTATGGGAGCATAGCGCCTTTTACATTAAACATGTCGAAGAAAGCAGACCTGTGTTGTTGTTGTGGTCCGTATGAAAAATGGCGGAACGAATAAAGCGCTGTGAATGAGAGTACGACGTCGTGTCTTTTGAGTTAACATTGGTAGCAGAGGATGGTTTCCAATTACAAAGTACCACCAAAGCTTGATGAAGCCAGGCCATACGAATGCTGGAAGAATGAAGTCAATATCTGGAGACGAGTTACGGAGCTGGATAAAAAGAAACAGGCACTCGCGGTGGCGCTGGGGCTCGAGGGAAGAGCCAGAGAAACAGCCATGGAGATACCCGCGGAAGATTTGGACAAAGATGACGGTATGGAAATACTACTTGCAAAACTTGACGCGGTGTTTCAGAGAGAAGAGAAAGACCGCGCTTATGAAGCCTACTCGTGTTTTGACTCCATTACAAAGAACCACAGCGTGTCCATGGCAGACTACATTATAGACTTTGAACAGCGTTATAACCGGATGAAAAAGTACAACATGACGCTGCCTGACGCTGTGCTAGCATTTAAGCTTCTAGATACAGCTTGTCTTGATGAGAAAAGTCGACAGCTTGCACTGACAGCGTGCACGGACTTAACGTTTGCGTCTATGAAGTCTGCACTGAAACGGATTTTCGGAGGGAAAGTAACCGGAGTTTTCAGCGGAATTCAACTGAACCAAGAAGCAGTTTTCCTTACGGAACAAAAAGGTCCCAAATACAAACGAAACAACGGTACTTCGTCGCGGAGTGGACAGCGACAACCACTACAAGGTACCAACCCACTTAACAAGTTTGGCAAGCGAACAAGATGTGCTATTTATCAGAGCACTTACCACTGGGCGAAAGACTGTCCTCGTCGTAATGGTGACCAAGTAAAGCTAACTGAAGATGGGAAAGTGGAGGAGTGTAACATTACTTTGTACACTAAAGCCTCAATGACAGACTCTGAAATCTTCCTGACTGAGGCACTGGGGTCAGCCATTATTGATACTGCATGTACACGTACAGTTTGTGGTCAGAAGTGGCTAGATAGTTACATGCGTGACCTCAGCCAAGGCCAAGTAAACAAGCTGTTGCAATCAGAAACCCCCAGCTCCAGACCATTTCGCTTTGGGGATGGTATTGTAGTGTATTCCAGCAGAAAAGTGAAACTTCCAGCCAAAATTGGACAAACAAAATGTGACATTGAAAGTGAAGTAGTTCCTGTTGACATTCCACTACTACTGAGCAAAACGTCTCTCAAGAAAGCAGGGCCTGTTCTAGACATGGAGAATGACAGTGTTGTCATGTTCAAGCAGCCTGTTCCCCTAGAGCTCACTAGTTTGGGACACTATTGTGTGGACATTAGAGATGAAAATACTACAGAAAACTGCAATGAAAATGAAGTTCTCATGGTAACTGCTGAAATGTCTACAAAAGAGAAACAGAAAGTCCTTGTGAAACTTCATAAGCAGTTTGGTCATGCATCTGCAGAGAGGATATTGAGGCTCATCCAAAGCTCTGGCAATACAGATAAACAATGCGCAGTTATTCTACAAGAGATAGTTCGTGACTGTGACATTTGTCAGAAATATTGCAAAACCAAGCCGAGACCTGCTGTTGGTCTACCCCTGGCTTCTGAGTATAATGAGACAGTAGCAATGGATCTACATGAGCTGGAGCCCAATGTATGGTACCTTCACATCATCGACCACTTCACACGCTTCAGTGCCGGCAGCATCGTAAAGACAAAGAAAGCTGCAGAGATCGTCAACTCCTTCATTCACACCTGGATAAGCATTCACGGTGCCCCCAGACGGCTCTACACAGACAACGGCGGAGAGTTCAACAACACAGACATTCGGGACATGGCTGAAAACTTCAACATTGAGGTAAAAACAACGGCGGGGTATAGTCCCTGGAGCAACGGACTACTGGAGAGACATAACATGACACTTACAGAAATCCACCTGAAGGTAAAAAAGGAACAAGGATGTGACTGGCACACTGCGCTAGACTGGGCCCTTATGGCCAAAAACAGTACGCTTAATGTACATGGTTATAGTCCACATCAACTTGTGTTTGGCCAAAACCCCAACCTTCCTTCTGTGTTGATGGATAAGCCACCTGCCTTAGAGGGCACAACTGTAAGTGCAAGAGTAGCTGAACATATCTCAGCATTACATGCTTCCAGGAAAGCATTTACTGAGGCAGAGTGTTCAGAAAGGATCAGGAGAGCACTATGCAAACAACTTAGGCCTACAGATGACAAATATGAGGCAGGAGATAAAGTATACTACAAACGAGTCAACTGTACAGAGTGGAAGGGTCCTGGTGTAGTTATTGGGCAGGATGGAACTGTTGTATTTGTAAGACATGGGGGGACTCTTGTAAGAGTACACCAGTCAAGATTGACTAAAGTGGATTCACAGACTGGAGATAAACAAATACCACACAGTACTACTGATGATGACAACAAAGACGCAGTTGAAAATGATGACACTGACACACCCGATGGTGAACAGAGTATTAGTGAGGAAGAAGACATCACTATTGACAGAGAAACTAACACTACAGAACACATGTCTGTCACACACACTACAGAAAACATGTCTGTCACACAAACTGCAAATGAGCCCTCTACACCCACTGATCATGTCTCTGCAAATGTAAAGTTAAGATCAGGACAGCTGATTGCTTTTACCAACAGAGACAACGGTGTTCAACACACAGCCAGAGTGCTAGGCAGAGCGGGAAAAGCAAAAGGGCAATACAAAAACTGGTACAATGTGCAATATCTTGAGCATGATGGTAGTGAAGGTGAAAAGAAAGCTGTAGACATGTCACTTGTTGATGGTCTTTGCACTGAAGCTGAAAACAGAGATGCAGATGTACTCATAACAAAAGATATTTCCTTTGATTCTGCTAAGCAGCAGGAGATTGAGAGCTGGCAAAGTAATGGTGTGTTTGATGAAGTGAAAGACCTGGGTCAAAAATGTGTGTCTACTAGATGGGCCTGTACACTCAAAGAAACTACTAATGGTGTTGTCCCAAAGGCTCGACTTGTGGCACGGGGGTTTGAAGAGGTAAATACTAAAGAACTACAGAAAGACTCTCCAACATGTGCGTCTGAGTCCCTCAGACTGGTGCTAGCTGTGATATGTCAAAACAAGTGGAGAGTAAATTCAATGGACATTAAATCTGCCTTCTTGCAGGGAGTGGAACTGTCAAGAGACATCTATCTTCGTCCCCCACCTGAAGCTGGCAAGGACAATGTTCTATGGAAACTGAAAAAGTGTGTTTATGGACTTGCAGATGCTTCACTTTATTGGTACAATAAGGTCAAAGACATTATGCTCAAAACTGGTGGTAAAATATCACAGGTTGATCCTGCAGTGTTCTAGTGGCAGAATGAACAATCTGAGGTTACAGGAGTGCTTGCATGTCACGTTGATGATTTCCTTTGGGCTGGTTCAAGTCACTTTGCAACTCATATCATTCCTGTACTGAAATCTACCTTCCTTGTGGGCCATGAAGAACATGACAACTTTTCTTATGTTGGTATGGACATTTGTACAGTTAATGATGTAATAGAGGTGCATCAACAACTTTACATTGACAACCTACAACCGGTTCAGTTACAAGCAGCACGGGCTGTACAGAGGGAGGCTTCCTTAAGTGAAACAGAACGTGAGCAACTCAGGTCAAAAATAGGACAGATTTTGTGGGTTGCCAAACAAACAAGGCCTGATGTTATGTTTGACACATGTAGCCTTGGATCTAATATCAAAGATGCAACTGTACAGTCTATTCATGAAGTGAACAAAATTATCCGTAAACTTAAAGCAGAGAAAGTGACTCTTAAGTTTCAGCACTTGGGTAACAGTGAGGATCTGGCATTGGTTGTTTTCAGTGATGCTTCATTTGGCAACCTTCCTGATGGCAGTACTCAAGGAGGGGCATTAATCGTCCTTATGGGTAAAGGTGGAAAGTTTTGTCCTCTCTTCTGGCAGTCTAAAAAAATCAGGCGCGTGGTCAGAAGTACACTGGCAGGAGAAACTCTTGCCATGTCAGATGGAATAGACAGTGCTGTCTTCCTGGCAACACTTTTTTCTGAGCTTACAACTGGTAACACTGGTCTAAACGCTCTTCCTTTGATCTGTGTAACTGATAATCATTCCTTGTTTGATGCACTCAAGTCTACTAAGCAGGTTACAGAGAAGAGACTGAGGCTAGAAATGAGCAGCATTAAAGAGCTCATACAAGCCAAGAAAATCAGACAGGTTTGTTGGTCAGATTCAAAATCTCAACTTGCTGATTGTCTGACAAAAAAGGGAGTTTCACCCTTAACCCTTCTAAAGGCGCTAGATGAAGGACTCTGGATACTGTAATCCTTTGTCTACAAAGTTGTCTTTGCATTCAAATGTACCATTGTTTATTGTGTGCAATGATAGTATGCTTTAAGTAAAGCAAAGCACTTTTGAAATGTTTTTCACCATTGTATATTGTGTGCAATGATAGTATGCTTTAAGTAAAGCAAAGCACTTTTGAAATGTTTTTTTGTTTATATAAATATATATATACACAAATGTTTACAGAGGTGTGTTTATACTTTTATTTTATTTTTCAAGAAAGAGGGAGATTGTTAACTTGTTATTTTCTGTTTTATCGCGAGA
The DNA here is from genome assembly GCF_041146795.1 of Maylandia zebra. Classification (NCBI taxonomy): domain Eukaryota; kingdom Metazoa; phylum Chordata; class Actinopteri; order Cichliformes; family Cichlidae; genus Maylandia; species Maylandia zebra. The sequence continues at coordinate 7,334,178 of NC_135182.1, read as the reverse complement.
GTACTGTTGCCCGCGAAGTGTTGTTGTTGTGGTCCGTATGAAAAATGGCGGAACAAATAAAGCGCTGTGAATGAGAGTACGACGTTGTGTCTTTTGAGTTAACAACACGTCGACTAAACAAATCTTAGAGCAGGATTTGCCTTTTAGAGCTGGGCCACACACCTCTGTGCAAGCAGTTGTGGTTACAGGGCTTGAAGGATCAGACTCCCCGCCGTGGCTTTGAGGCAGGAGGTTAGAGTCCTTGGTTGCCCACAGAGGTGGACCAGCATGCATGGCAGACACATGAGCGTCACTATTACATTCCGAGCATTGGATAATGGCTTTGCAATCGTTAGCTCGGTGACCTGTGGAAGAACAACACTTATAACAAATAGCATGTTCTTTGAGGATGCTTTACCTTTCATCTAGCGTTTTTGACCTAAAACCCCTGCATTTGGCAAGTGAATGGGGCTTGTGGTGAATAGGACATTGTCTGTCTGGGTTGAGAACTGACGTTCGAGCTGTGACATTTGTTTGACTAATATCTGTTCTGTTCACTGCAACCGCACCTCTGTATTTAGTTGGTTTCAACAATGGCTTATCAGGTTTTGGAGCTACTATGTTTGAACTTTGTAACATAAAGCTAAGATCTGTTTTCATTTCTGCATAATCATTTATAAACTGAACAAAATATGAGAAAGGTGGGTAAACTGCACCGTTGTCCCTTTTGTATTTTGTCCCCTGTTTCACCCAGGACTCCTGGAGTCCGTAGGGGAGCTTTTCCACTATCGGGTTGATCCCCCTTGGGGTGTCCAGAAAGCTAAGGCCGGGTAGATAATTTTCACTTTGTGCATACTCTAACTCCAACAGGTGATCTGCAAGCTCCTGCAATAAGTGAGTGTCCTTATTAGATATTTTTGGAAAAGACTGTAAGCATTGGAAAAGTGACGCTTCGACTACCTCTGGAGAACCAAAACTTTTGTCAAGACGTTGCCACAAACGTTGAAGACCTGCGTGTGGGTTGTTCACATGGACCGCCCTGATCCTCAGCGCATGTTGTAGTGACTCTCCGCTGGGCCACTTGGTGAGGAGGTCAAGCTCTTTGCTGAACTTGAGGTTGAGGCCTTCTATGGCGTTGCGGAAAATGGACTTCCAGGACAAGTAAGACTCAGGACGGTTGTCAAAAACCTTGAATCCCGCTGTCAGCAGATCACGGCATGCTAGATAGGCTGTGAAATCTGAGAGTTCAGTCTGTGGAGGCAATGAAGGTTTAGGCTGGGTTGAAATGTCAGTTTTTCTGTTTATAGGAGGGGACTTTGGTTGCTTCTGATTTACAAAATCAGTGAGATGTTCACCTGGAGAGGAGGCAACTGGTGGTTGACTCTGTCGTAGATGCTGAGCGTCGTTATTACCAACCAGTTGTCCTGTATCAGGCTTTCCGTCTTCATTAACTACCAAGCTGCGGTTAGTGAAGTGAGCGTTCACATAAACTTGAGCGCATCTGATGGAAGGAGGTGTCTTAGAGGAGACTCCTTGTTCTGTGAGGTCAACGGCGTCATGCTCCTCATCGGCTGCCGCTTCCAGGACATGAGCTGCGGCGAGCGCTGCTTCAGCCTCACCCTCCTTCTTTAGAGCGTTTAGTGTTGCCTCGATGCGTGCCTTCTCAACCTCCATGTCGATCTGGCGTTTGGCATACTGTGCTCTGGTGCGGGCGGCTTCTGCTTCTGCTCTGGCTCGGGCTGCAGCTTGACTGGTGGATGAACGACGTGAAGAGCGTGAAGAGCGTGAGTGGCACTCTGACCGGACCACAATCTGGGAGAGAGGCGGTGACGCTTCACGCTGAGACATCTTGGGTGCTTGATAGGTAGATAATCTTCTTACTCTGCTGCCCTCAGGTGAATGTATGGCTATTCACCCTATGCAGCGAGCTTAACATAAGAGGAGATGGTTCCAGGAACGACAGGACACGTCGCTTTGTCTTTGTGTTTTTAACTGAAGACTGGTTTTTTTCCTCTTTTAATTTGTAAGACTGTGAACATACAGTAAAATAATACGTAAGCATCAGTATCAACATATTTTGTAAACAAAACAGAAGTTAGCAACATAGCTTTCCTTATGCTTTACATTCATCATTAACATCTTTCCTTATACGTTCAAATAACCTTTTAAGTAACATGAAAGTAACAAATCTTACAGAAAATGAAGTTAGACATTGCTTACTTACAGATTATGGCTCAACAAACTCCCCAACGATGTAAACTGGGCTTAAAGTTGTGCAGCTTGTTTTCTGCTCCATGCATTTTCTCACACTGCCTGCGTGAACTTTGCCTGCTGCTTACAACACATCACCAAAGGGGGCAGTGTAGTGCACACCAAATAACCAAAGAAGAAGCCACAAACTGAAGGGATAATACTGCCCACTATTGGGAAACCTGAGAAATGCGCCAGCCAAAGAAACCCAACAAAGTAACAACCGAGGGGCAGAATAAATAGTAAATTTTCTAACAAATAGAAAACAATGTTATTTAATGTTATTGTTTTGTTATCATTATATTTTATTTTTGTAAATATAATGGCAGATAAATTACATCATCAACAATTATTGAGGTCATGTACATGTATTGTGTGTTAAGTCGATATATCGATTATTGTGATAGGCCTACTGTTTTGGTATCATAACGAGCTTGTCAAACATGCATGACCACTAAGCAATGTCTAAGCAGTAGTATTGGTCTGAATGACAACAAACATAACTAGTGTTTTGGAAAATCTGTTAGAAAACAGTTATTTCAATAATTATGATTAGCATGTGACACAGACACTGCAACAACAAATACTTACTTTAGGAGGATGGGGGAGGGCAGCATGAGGTTGAGACTTTGACATCTGTAAGAAACAAATTCATGTATTACAAACAAGACACTTAAAAATACATTAATGTGGCAGACTGTTCCCTGTTCAGATGCAGTGTATAAGTACAATCAGGGCTGTCACAACAATGGGGTGGGGCCAAGTGGCTGCAACCCTAGGTACAATGTGCAGGTATATACAGGGAGTGCAGAATTATTAGGCAAATCAGTATTTTGTCCACATCATCCTCTTCATGCATGTTGTCTTACTCCAAGCTGTATAGGCTCGAAAGCCTACTACCAATTAAGCATATTAGGTGATGTGCATCTCTGTAATGAGAAGGGGTGTGATCTAATGACATCAACACCCTATATCAGGTGTGCATAATTATTAGGCAACGTCCTTTCCTTTGGCAAAATGGGTCAAAAGAAGGACTTGACAGGCTCAGAAAAGTCAAAAATAGTGAGATATCTTGCAGAGGGATGCAGCAGTCTCAAAATTGCAAAGCTTCTGAAGCGTGATCATCGAACAATCAAGCGTTTCATTCAAAATAGTCAACAGGGTCGCAAGAAGCGTGTGGAAAAACCAAGGCGCAAAATAACTGCCCATGAACTGAGAAAAGTCAAGCGTGCAGCTGCCAAGATGCCACTTGCCACCAGTTTGGCCATATTTCAGAGCTGCAACATCACTGGAGTGCTCAAAAGCACAAGGTGTGCAATACTCAGAGACATGGCCAAGGTAAGAAAGGCTGAAAGACGACCACCACTGAACAAGACACACAAGCTGAAACGTCAAGACTGGGCCAAGAAATATCTCAAGACTGGTTTTTCTAAGGTTTTATGGACTGATGAAATGAGAGTGAGTCTTGATGGGCCAGATGGATGGGCCCGTGGCTGGATTGGTAAAGGGCAGAGAGCTCCAGTCCGACTCAGACGCCAGCAAGGTACAGGAAGAAGTCTGCATCCTTCAAGGAAAAACATGATTTTCATGCAGGACAATGCTCCATCACACGCGTCCAAGTACTCCACAGCGTGGCTGGCAAGAAAGGGTATAAAAGAAGAAAAACTAATGACATGGCCACCTTGTTCACCTGATCTGAACCCCATTGAGAACCTGTGGTCCATCATCAAATGTGAGATTTACAAGGAGGGAAAACAGTACACCTCTCTGAACAGTGTCTGGGAGGCTGTGGTTGCTGCTGCAAGCAATGTTGATGGTGAACAGATCAAAGCACTGACAGAATCCATGGATGGCAGGCTTTTGAGTGTCCTTGCAAAGAAAGGTGGCTATATTGGTCGCTGATATGTTTTTGTTTTGTTTTTGAATGTCAGAAATGTATATTTGTGAATGTGGAGATGTTATATTGGTTTCACTGGTAAAAATAAATAATTGAAATGGGTATATATTTGTTTTTGTTAAGTTGCCTAATAATTATGCACAGTAATAGTCACCTGCACACACAGATATCCCCCTAAAATAGCTAAAACTAAAAACAAACTAAAAACTACTTCCAAAAACATTCAGCTTTGATATTAATGAGTTTTTTGGGTTCATTGAGAACATGGTTGTTGTTCAATAATACAATTATTCCTCAAAAATACAACTTGCCTAATAATTCTGCACTCCCTGTATATACAGTGTTGGCAAGGTTACTCTGCTGTTGGACACATGAACAATAACCATATGACTGTTCCCGCCACTAACACATGACCCTACGCTGTGTTCACTGCATCATTCCATGTTTGGCACTGATCACCACCTGCACTCATGTATATATCTTTCTACGTAGCACTCTTAATTCTTATTCTCATGTATATATCTCATGTATATCTCATGCATATATCTTTCTACGTAGCACTTTTAATTCTTATTCTTACTTTTATTTTTTTATGTCTATTTAAGCGCAATTTATGACAGCATGTTTGCACTGAAGCACCGCAGCAATTTCCTAATGTTGTAAACCTGCTCAACATTTGGCAATAAACCCCTTTCTGATTCTGATTCTGATTCTAAAATGTATTCCATTACAGATTACAGAATATATGCCCCATATTCTGTTCTGTAACGTATTCCGTTACATTACTCAATGACAGTAACGTATTCTGAATACTTTGGATTGATTAATATATTATCATGGTTTTTAGAACTACGTGAATGTACTATTGCTGTGTGATTTATTACTATTACTGAAGGTCTGCAGCTCCGAACCGTAGTAAAGGGACCTCTGACTAATACGGCGGGTTCCGTGTCAGTGTTGGTTTTGTTTTTGCTCCCAGGCAGAGAGTGCTTTCGTTTTTACCGTTTCTTCCCGCAGTAAATATAAACAACGATAGTATTCAGGAAGAAAATCAAACATTGCATATATTTTTATCATGACTCTGGTTTTACGTGGCCTATCGAAAACAAAATCAAAACTGGTATAAAGTCCACACACGTCAATTGTTCCGTCTGTTATGTTCACGTCTCCAATGGTTGTACACCAGTGGCGGAGCGGGGGGGTGGCTTACTGGGCTTAAGCCCGGGTTGTTTTTTCAGAAGCCCGGGGTCTTTTGGAGTGTAATTTTTTCATAGTTAGATGCCTGGCTGACAACTGTATAAAACAAAAACTACACACAATATATACGCACCTAAACGCGTAGTGAGGGTGTGCTGGGAACGTCTAGCAGAGGCCCCAGTCCGCAAGATCTTCAACGCACACCTCCGGCAGAGCTTCAACAGCATTCCGAGGGAGACTGGGGACATTGAGTCCGAATGGACCATGTTCAGCGTCTCCATTGCCGAAGCTGCTGCATTGAGCTGCGGCCGCAAGGTGGTTGGTGCCTGCCGTGGTGGTAATCCCCGAACCAAATGGTGGACACCAGAGGTGAAGGGAGCCACCAGGCTGAAGAAGGAGTCCTATCGGGCTTGGTTAGCCTGTGGGACTCCGGAGGCAGCCGACAGGTATCGACAGGCCAAGCGGAATGCGGCTCAGACAGTGGCTGAAGCAAAAACTTGGGTGTGGGAGGAGTTCTGAGAGGCCATGGAAAAAGACTTTCGGACTGCCTCGAAGAGATTCTGGTAAACCGTCAGGCGGCTCAGGAGGGGAAAGCGGTGCTCTACCTGCACTGTGTATAGTGCTGGCGGAGTGCTGCTGACGTCGACTGAGAAAATTGTCAGGCGGTGGAAGGAATACTTCAAGGACCTCCTTAATCCCACTGACACGTATTCCGAGGAGGAAGCAGAGTATGGGGATGAGGGGAATGACCCGCCAATTTCCGGGGGCGAGGTCACTGAGGCAGTTAAACAACTCCTTGGTGGCAGAGCCCCTGGTGTTGATGAGGTCCGCCCCGAGTTCCTGAAGGCTCTGGACGTTGTAGGGCTGTCCTGGTTGATACGCCTCTGCAATGTTGCGTGGAGATCAGGGGCATAACACGTGGACTGGCAGACCGGGGTGGTGGTCCCCATCTTTAAGAAGGGGGACCGGCGGGTGTGTTCCAACTACAGGGGGATCACACTCCTCAGCCTCCCTGGGAAAGTCTATGCCAGGGTGCTGGAAAGGAGAGTTCGTCCGCTAGTCGAACCTCGGATACAGGAGGAACAATGCGGTTTTTGTCCTGGTCGCGGAACACTGGACCAGCTCTTTATCCTCTCCAGGATACTTGAGGGTGCATGGGAGTTTTCCCAACCAGTCTACATGTGTTTTGTGGACTTGGAGAAGGCATTCGACCGTGTCCCTCAGGGTGTCCTGTGGGAGGTGTTGTGGGAGTATGGGGTGTCTGGCCCATTGCTACGGGCCATTCTATCCCTATATAACCGTTGCAAGAGCTTGGTTCGCATTGCCAGCAATAAGTCGGACTCGTTCCCGGTGGGTGATGGGCTCCGCCAGGGCTGCCCTTTGTCTCCGGTTCTGTTCATAATTTTTATGGACAGCATTTCTAGGCGCAGCCAACAGGGCTCTAGACTAACTTTTTGCCATGGGCGTACCGGTACGCCTAACTTTTTAAAGTTAGGCGTACTGGCACAAATGTTAGGCGTACACAAATTTTATAATAATTTATATAATATAATGTGTTTTTCTGGATACACTGTGCTTTTTCAGCATTCAAAGATTGATGACACCGTGTCAGAGCACTGGCTATGAATTTCAGAAGGATCAGGCCTTAACTTAACAGAAAAGTTGTAAGTTTTAATCTGAGAATCTGGCATTTCTGGCAAAACACAGTTATATTTAAAAGTCGATTCAGGATTTAATGAATTGATATCGCTTTATTCAAGCTACTCACCTCCCACTTCCACCTGCACTTTCAACTGGACCACGGCCAATCAGAGAGGTCCCGCCCCTGACTATCTCTGATTGGTTTAGTCCACGATAGGGGCAAAATGTGTGTCTGTTGTTGAGCACAGGGAAGGTTGCAGATTCTTTTTTTTTTTTTTTTTTGCTACCCGAACAGTTGGTCGCACAGGTGCAACCAAATATTTTTTTTTAGTCGCACCACTGAAAAATTTGGTCGCATTTGCGACCAAATTGGCCACACTCTAGAGCCCTGGCCAAGTGGCAGAGGGCTTTCGCTTTGGTGGCCTTGGTGGAATCTCATATCTGATTTTTACGGATGATGTGGTTCTGTTGGTTCTAGTATCTCGGGGTCTTGTTCGCGAGTGATGGGAGAAGGGAGCCGGAGATCGACAGACGGATTGGGGCTGCAGCTGCAGTAATGCAGACGCTGCACCGGTTTGTCGTGGTGAAGAGGGAGCTGAGTGTAAAAGCGAAGCTCTCAATTTAAATGGACTGACGGACTGATTCTTATATAGCACTTTTCTACTCTCCCGGAGTACTCAAAGCGCTCAATTTACCGGTCGATATACGTCCCTACGCTCAGCTATGGCCACGAGCTGTGGGTAGTGACCGAAAGAACGAGATCGCGGATACAAGTGGCAGAAATGAGCTTCCTCCGAAGGGTGACTGGCCTCTCCCTTAGAGATAGGGTGAGAAGTTCGGCCATCCGGGAGGGGCTCAGAGTAGAGCAGCTGCTGCTCCACATCGAAAGGAGCCAGCTGGGGTGGTTCGGGCATCTGACAAGGATGCCCCCTGGGCGCCTCCTGGGTGAGGTGTTCCAGGCATGTCCCACCGGGAGGAGGCCCCGGGGCAGACCCAGGACACGCTGGAGAGATTATATCTCTCGGCTGGCCTGGGAACGCCTTGGTGTTCCCCCGGATAAGCTGGAGGAGGTGGCTGGGGAGAGGGAGGTCTGGGCCTCTTTGCTTAGGCTGCTGCCCCCGCGAACCGGCCTCGGATAAAGCGGATGAAGATGGATGGATGGAAGGATGGATGGATGGACACACAATATTCGAAGCACATAGTGCACACTGGGAATTTACGACTGTGCGTAAATCCCCCCTAATATTGGTATGATCCGAGCTCAGACGCTAAGTGACTGAGCGAGGGGAGCTGCTGCCTGTGAGTTTGCTGTTGGAGAAGTGGAGGCAGGCAGACAGAGGAGAACTGAAGTTTGACCAGGTACCAAAGCAAATCATTCATACTGTACAAATAATGTAAATATGACGGTGTATCATGAAAGATTGATATCAAACTGATTACCCATATTACGTTACTTGTTCTTCAAGTTAATCAACAAATGGCGAAATGAAAAGCCGAACAACAATGCTGTTTCTTTAGAGAGTCTTAGCTTACATGTCTGTTTATTTCATATTTTCAGTTGTTACCCTCCACAGCTAAATAAATCGGTTTCAGTAATGTACTGATATACAAGAATGACATAAGGGGCTTCTTTCAAAGAAAACACTCAGGTAGATGTTATTTTATACATTATGCTTTGTATGTTGTTCACTATATTTCTATGCAAAACGAGGAATTTCAATACACAGCAGTATATTTACAGTTTAAACCAGATATTTATATACACTTTATGGAAAACACAAGAGCATTTTTTTTACTGTACAACATCAATTTAGAGTAAACTTGTTTTGTTTTGGATAAATAAATATTGAAATATCTTTTGAATTAGTTAAATGTCAGAATAAAGAGAGACAGCTGTCTATTTTTTATCACTTTCATCAAATTTAGGAGTACATATACATATACTAAGTTTATTGTTAATTAATAAGAACACTCCAGACGATTCCTTTCCGTCAAGAGATTTATTCTAAAAGACACTTCTTCAGCTGAGTCTAAGAGTGAAGACACACACACGCTGCAGATTTTACTTGCAAGGGCGGTCACAGAGCGCTCACACGTGAGTGGGGGCCCTGTAATCAGCGCTCTGTTCTTGCACTTGTCTTTATTTATACACAAGAAAAGTAATACAATAATGAATACATTTGTACAGTGGAATGTTGGTACGTGCGCATGTGATTTTTGTGTGTGTGTGTGTGTGTGTGTGTGTGTGGTGGAATGTGGGCAGCAGCTCTTTTTCCTGGTAAGAGGTCAGAACTGCTTGTTCAGCTTCTTACTATCACTGTGGGAAGATTCAGATAAAAATATCAGAACAAGTTTTATAAAGAACAATCAGTTCTAAGTAATAAAGAGGTCATCATGCAGTATTCTATCACATGTAAACTTATATCATTAAAAGCTTATACTGACTACTAAGTACAATTTTCCATTGACACGTTCTGAGCTGAAGAAGCTTCTGATAGGTTAGTAGAGTCCATGTGAGTAAATTGGTGGCACACCTGTGGATGCATATAAGGCAAAACACTGAGCCTGTTTCTTTGACATGGGAAAATCAAGAGATATTAACCAAAACACCAGGAAAAGAATTGTGGAGCTCCATAAGTGTGGCTAAATTTTGAATACAATTTGGTGCCATGTACAATTAATAAATTGTAATGGAGACCAGGGGTTCCATTACCTGGTTGGTATTGTTAATAATAAATTGTTGGATTGGGAATTTAAAATGCGGTAATAAAGAAAACACATTAGTTTTTATGGAGTCTTTTATTAGGTTATTTGACATATGATAGGTTTGTAGCTTGAACCCATCTGCTGGAACGTTGAAGACAATATAATTACACTGCTAAGCAAGACACAAATAGGCAAAGTTCTTCATGTTACTCGTGCACGGGAGAGAACCGGACAACCGCTTGACTCCAGTTGGTCTCGTCCGTCCTCCCGTAACACTGTCCTTTTATTGAGGTTACATGAATATGCATAGGTTCATTAACATACGACGTCTACATACAAACAAAGAGTACCTTGCCTGTGTGTGTGTGTGTGTGTGTGTGTGTGTGTGTGTGTGTGTGTTGCTGATCAAAGGGTCAAACATCCTTGGTCAGGAAGAGGGTACACTAGACCCCCCCCGGTGAGGAAGTCCAGCAGTTCATCTAAACAGAAAAGCACTTAGACTAGAACAGACGTAGCTACGTTAATCCTACCATAAAACAATTAAAACAAGATGCGACCTCTTCCCGTGCTCCCAGGATGTAGGTGTGCATTCTAGTGTGGAATGCACACCAAGCCTCTGTAGCCTGTTAAAGATCACACAACTTATCACTACACAATTGATTATACACCTCTAAGCATCTATGGTTAAATATTTCTAAGCATAAATGACAAACAATACAAACTCTAACATTCCCCCGTTTTTGACCTTTATGCTAGAAAGTTCCCAGTTATGCATACCTCATGTCTGACAGTTTCAATGTAAACATTTTTTTTACTCAGCATATGTCAAATCACCCTAAATTACTGTAAAAGGTACACAGTTTAATAAATGTATTAGCAGTTACCCCATTCATTGAGCTCATCTCATGGCAAACTGCATCTTACGAGCAACCAAAGAAATTGTTAATTTAATAGTGAAACTAAGAAAGTAACATTTTCAAAAACATCTCAGCTTGGTGGTGCTTCCTCCGGGTGTGCAAATCACATGTCTCTCTGCAGAGTGGTTTGAGTTCTGCAGGGCGTCATGAATGTCTCTTCTAGTTGTTTCGTTGTCCATAGGACCAGAGTCCAAATGTATGTAGAATAAACATTCAAACATACCAGTTAGTTTTGTTGTTTGTCAACATGGGTCTCAGCTATTTCCAAAGCTGCAGACCTCTCAGCACTCTAGTTTTATGGCCTCTTACCAGCCCCCATCACCTGACTTCAGACCTTCGTCTTGTGAGGGGGATATTTATGACTCCTTAATTGTCCACGCTCTGCAGAGAAACACCTCTGTGGAAAGGATGCTGGGTTCAGTTGTCTTACTGCTGTTATGATCCCAGCAGCCTTCAGAGTGTCATCGTATGCACAGTATAGTGGCACAGCATTAGGTGATGTTCATAGGAAACTGCTGTCATCACCACCATAGCTTCTGGTTCCTGTGCTTTCACAGAATCATGATGTCATCCTCGAACTCCTTCTGCGCTGTCGATGGAGCTTGGCACGCTCCCCTCATCCCATGAGTTTTCATGTTCCAACGCTGCTGAAGGTTTAAGGCAGAGCACGTCGTACACCTTAGTTGTCTTCCTCAGCGTCAATATTGAATCTTTCATTTTATTTAAAATCTCCTGGAAGCTCAGTAGCACAGCTCTCTGTGTGATGTCTGCTGTGCTGAAGATGATCTCTGATCCTCCTGAAGCCTCTCTCCTGGCCTCAGCTCCCATCTTGTGGACGATCCTCTCCTCTATTTTGCAGGCAGTTTCATGGTCCTTGCTGTGGCTCCAAGGTCTGATCTCATGATGGGCCCCAACCAGCTTGACCTTTGACCTCAACCACTGCCTGGCTGTCGGCTATGCCTGGAATGGTTCACGCTTCTCACTGGGCCTCTGAAGATTTCTCAGGAGATTACTGCTGCACCTGTATTTCCTTGCTAAGAAGAAAAACTTCTATTTGGAGAGCATGTCAACAATCATCAAACCACATTCTTTAGTTCAGTGAACTTCACTTATAGGCCATCAAAGCCTCATCTGAACATGGGTGCACCACTTGCATAGGTTTAATACTTGTAAATAAACGGCTAATCACACAAATCACTGCAACAATAATAGTAAACATTGTTTAATGTTAATCCTTGCACTCCACCTCTTGACGCATGGACATTCCCATGCGTCAACTCACCAAACCTGGATCCCTGTCTTAAAGAAAAAGATTAGCTAGATCATGTCCCAGGCAACATCAGGGCATCTCCTCTGGAGTAGCTCCGTAACCCTGCAATAAAAGATGTTAGCGTGTGTTGCATATTAAGTTTGCTTAACACCTGGCTCTCCCAGGAGCCTGCATACACACCATCATGGCCTGGAAAGCAAAATCTGGAAGTGAAATCAAACTTCATACCTGTAAACAATTGTATCATAAGAGTAATAAGCATTCAACATCAGCAAGACAAGTGTCATGTGCAGGTTTTCTCAAATCAGTAACTACAACTATTACCCTAATTCACCTCAGACATGGATTATCCCATGTACTCTGTTAACATTAATGTAATCAGTGACTTCTCTTAAGCAAAGTCACTCCACTCATATATTATTATTATGGGTTCAAAAGTGGCCAGCAAATGAGCCCATAATAAACTATTCCATAATTACCGCAATCTCTTATTTGTTTTACTCATGTCACTTGTCCGCTTCAGCTGATTCTTCTAAATGCAGTCTCAGAAAAACAAACATTAGCAATACACATTGACCATCCTGGTGGGCAGGCGTCGGCCATCCACATTCCAGAGGTGCCATAAAACACCATAAAGTTAACACTCGCTGTGGAAAAAGTAACACTGGTCTCATCACAGTATGTCTCAAACTATATTAATTTCTCCATCAACATATAGCCTGTAACTACAGTTTTCTTCACACATAAACCCAGAAATCTTGTAGTAGAGAAACATTAGCCAGTATTCCTATAAATCACATGATCAAACACATGAAGAACCGTAATGCTATAAAAACGAAAATGCAAATGTTAGCGCTTGCGCAGGCGTATGCATACTTTGTCATAGTTATCTCTGTGAACACACAAGCTAGTGAATGACACACACATAGTAAATTCACAGACACAGAAAATGGCATTTAAAATGTTAAATCATCACGCAACCTCGAGTGTTGCTGTCATCTTTCTGCTCCTGTAAAGGGAAGCACACACAGACTCATCTGCACCCCTGCCAGGCGGGGGTCAACTTCACACAGTCGTGTTACATCAGTAAAGTCTTGTCAACTTTTGTCAGCTTTTACCAGTCAGTCAGTTTGTTTTCCTTTCACTCACTCATTCATGCATTCATTCTTTCTTTCTTTGCTGATAGTGGAACCTATCGTCGCATTTAGTTTCCACTCTCAGCAAAATGACGTCATTTCAAAAAGAAAAAGAAGAACTTTAGTTTGGATTACATCGCTGAATCCTTTTGGACTGGGACTGTCATTTAATAATTGTCCCAAATAAGTGGCTTTCTCCAGAGTCCATTTAAATGTGGAGAACTCACTTGGCACAATTTTCTCGACGACGTGTAGCGCTTTTAATTCCCGACTTGCAGATCTGCTTAAAGAACAGAGATTATCAAACAAAACTTTCAGTGCACTGTGAAAGTATCAAAATAAAAAGGCCTTGTTAAGTCATGACACAAACTCCTCATCTCAGGTAAATCATACCATTAGCATGGTTTATCATACCATCATACTAATCGGCAGGCTCGACTTCACAACAGAAGAAGAAAAATCATCAGCTAGATTCACTCCAAATCAACCATCAGCTGCACAACACACAACATAATCCTAATGTCTTATTAGCTATGAGTTTAATTACCAGGTCTGTGCTCTTCACTCATTTAGGCCACAGATCTATTTTATTCAATTTACCTTTTTCCTTCATCATAAAACATGTGACATGCTGTCATGCACTTCACAAAAAACGTTCGTTCTGATGTATTCAGAGTTGTGTATCTAAATACAGGAATCACTCGCACATCAAAGCAGGAAACTCAGTGTTTTAGAGTCTCCACTCAACACACAACAACTCCAACACATCTCATTCACTCATACTAAAATTCAGTCACCTTTCATTAATCTAAAACCAATCAACTAATTTGCATATCAGCTATTAACCCACTAAGTTGACAGGACGACAGAAAAGCATGTTCAAAATAGTATCACAAAAGACAATTTCCCTCATACAGTAAATTACTTATGCTGCCTCAATCAAGCAGGAAGCTTCTCCCAATTTACCATTTTAACACTAAATTTATTGTCTGATCACTGATTTATCAAACCAGGATTTTTTTTTTTTTCCCCACAAAAGTTAAATTGTTGTCCTGCAACTTGGAGAGTCAATTTTTTTTCTTTAGGATAAATTCAGCATTTGATAACAAGTGTCTGCTAAATTGACACTATTGTAACACTGATGAAAGATAACAAGCTAATTTTCATTACATGTGTTTGTGTTATTAGGCAGGTCTAATGCATGTCTGTGGAGCTGCATCTCCAGCAGAGCATGTTCTTAAAGCTGCCTTTCCTACACACTTCTCTGCTATTATTTAATCATTTCTTAACTAATGTGCTATGAGTCTTCATGAGTCATTTTGTGTTTGGAATTGTTAGTAGGGTTAATGCATGTTCTGCTTGTGTGTGTGTGATTTTGTATATGTTTCTATTTTCGCAATGTTTCAGACTCCGTCTCAATTTTCCAACTTAAGCAGTCAGTTTTCTTTTCCCCAGGTTTGCTAACCCAAATTTTGATTTCCCACATTAAATAATTCCTATGTGTTCTCACCTAGTCTTCTCACTCTGTTGTCCTCTCACTCTTTTGTCCTCTCCCACTTCAACAGTCCCGGCAGTTCTCCTTCAGCTTTGTCCTGTCTAGTAGCTGAAGTGCTGCTGCTGCCTTCTTGGGCGACTTCTTAGCAGCTGCTGCCGGTTTCTTGGCTTTGGCCGCAGCGGGCTTCTTGGCTTTGCTCTCAGTAGCCTTGTTCATCTTGAAGGATCCGGAGGCCCCGGTGCCCTTGGTCTGCACCAGAGTGCCCTTCGCCACCAGACTCTTGATGGCGGTCTTGACACGGGCCTTGTTCTTGTCCACATCGTAGCCTCCGGTAGCCAGAGCCTTCTTGAGAGCGGCCACGGCTTTCACAATCAGCTCACCCACGCTGAGGCCGACCTTCTTGGGCTTGGAAGTCATCGTCTTCTTCTTCTTGGCCTGAACCTCGGCGCAGGGCGCAGGGCGTGTTTATGATGGAGCCTTTCCCACCACAGCACTGGCACGTTGAACGCATCATGAAGGGTCCATTTCTTTCATGTCGCTAGCCAGCATGCTAGCTGCATGTGGCTTGCCCGAGTCACTCAGTCCTTTTTGAGCATTTCAACATGCTGCCACCGCCATCTTGCTCGCCCCTCCGTGGAATTCATCCAATCAGACAGGAAGATGGGTTTGCTTTCTTCTGCTGCTGTTTGTCCACATTGCTGCTGCTTTGCTGGGACTTTTTGTGCTCAGGACTTGCTGCTGTCTCTTTATCATGTTATTGCTTTGGAGCTGCATTCCTTATCTTCAGGGAGGAGTGAGCTCGCTTGTGAGGTTGAGAAACACATGGCACTGTAAATAAGTCAGCCAGAAACTTGGCCTGCATGTTTCCAATGATGTTAAACTATAACTTTCTTCCGACCGCTGCATGTGGGAAATTGATTCAGGTCTGCTTTTCACCTGAAAGTGACAAACTAAGACATTTCATTATTATCATCACTGCTTAATCAACACACATCTCTCTCTCTCTCTCTCTCTCTGTGTTTGTGTGAACAATCCTTTCTTAAAAGCAGAAAATGACATTGTAGTTGTTTTTCGGCTGATCAACACAAAACCTTTTTCCTATGATTATTTCTCTTCGTCTACAATGTAATTTGTCTCTTTTTCACTCTTTTTTTTTTTTCTTCACAATAGCTGGTGGTCTGCAAAATCACCGCTCTCACTCACAATCAGAGGCAATCACTTTTGCACAGTGCACAAAAACACTGTGATGTCAGACACATTCACACTCACTTTTTCATCTGCATAAATAAACCATATGGCTGGAGATATGTGCCATGGTGATCCATAAGCATGATCACCAGTTTATTTAATTATTTTTAATCCAACAAAACAAATAAACAAAAACATGATGCTGATGCTATGAACACTCCACACACAAGAGTCAAGATTCAGGAAAACTGCTCATGGAAACGCTGCACACTCCAGTTATCACAGTTAACATAGTGCTGTTTCCCTCTCTTAGAGTAGTTCTCAGACAGCTCTCGATCTGATAATGTGTAGCCTGCTCATCAGCTCAGAAGAAAAAAAAAAAAAAACTGCAACGCAACATCACACAGTAGTTGCTCTGCCCACAGTGGCAAAGTCTTACACTTTCATATTCAACTCAGCTTCTCCATCATGTACTTTTAGATGTTTCATACAGGGTTCAGCATATTAGTTGTTTTCACAGATGTGCTCTATATCTCAACAATGGCTCATAATAAGACGACAGTCTTCCACACAGGTCAAGTGCCTCTATACACTTCATTAGTTTAAATATTTATCTATATCACTTCACCTCACATGTCATCGTACTGAATTTAAGCAACCACAAGCGTAATGTAGATGACTTTTAACAACTATCCACCTCAATTACGTCTATGGTCTGGCACACAGGCTGAAGAGTTAACGTTTTGTGTCAGCAAGGGGTGGGGGGACAGCCACCCACCAGAGCATAGCTGCTGATGTGGGCTGGCCTTCTCCACACGCTCTTCAAGGCTGGTGTGTTTCCTGAAAACTTCTAACATTTTAATCTCTTCCATTTTTAAGCCTGCGATTAACCGCACGGCTCAGGTCCGCGCGAAACCCGCGTGACCGCGCTCGCGTGAACCCGCGCAGCTGTGGAGCCATCGCTCCCTCTCTTTTTTACATAAATACTTTGTGCTGCCAGGAGCAAAGTCCAGCACAAACGTCTGTCTCCCTCCGACTCACTCTTGGTTGCTTAGAAACCCATGATAACAACAACAGTCGGTGTCACAGACCACATGTTCTGCTCCGCACACACCCACACAACAACAACAACGACGACGACGACAATGACAACAACACAAAATAGGCCTACCGTCCAGCACAATCTGGACCCCGCGGAACTTCTCAACGCCCCACAAAGTGGCGGAGAACTCACCTCTAGCCACACAAAGTAGCGAGGAACCTCTTGCTCCACAAAGTAGCAAGGAACCCGGGTATCGCTCCACAAAGTAGCGAACTTCTCAACGCCTCACACAGTGGCGGAGACTGCACAACGACACAGTTATAGAGTCGGCCTCTTCTCAACGCCTCACACAGTGGCGGAGACTGCACAACGACACGGTTATAGAGTCGGCCTCTTCTCAACGCCTCACACAGTGGCGGAGACTGCACAACGACACGGTTATAGAGTCGGCCTCTTCTCAACGCCTCACACAGTGGCGGAGACTGCACAACGACACGGTTATAGAGTCGGCCTCTTTAAACTTACTTGGCGTTGCTTAGAGTGTAATATCAGCCCGAATCCCGCCGACCGTCATTCATCGAGGAGAAAAGACAGACCGCGAATCCACAGGAACTTCCTGGCTGACGTCAGTCTTTCAGCGTGCCTCTCCTCCCCTCGGTGAATGCGATTCCAGGGCTCCGGCATCGAAGGACCAATTAATGATAGGTTTGTAGCTTGAACCCATCTGCTGGAACGTTGAAGACAATATAATTACACTGCTAAGCAAGACACAAATAGGCAAAGTTCTTCATGTTACTCGTGCACGGGAGAGAACCGGACAACCGCTTGACTCCAGTTGGTCTCGTCCGTCCTCCCGTAACACTGTCCTTTTATTGAGGTTACATGAATATGCATAGGTTCATTAACATACGACGTCTACATACAAACAAAGAGTACCTTGCCTGTGTGTGTGTGTGTGTGTGTGTGTGTGTGTGTGTGTGTGTGTGTGTGTGTGTTGCTGATCAAAGGGTCAAACATCCTTGGTCAGGAAGAGGGTAGACTAGACCCCCCCCCCCCCCCGGTGAGGAAGTCCAGCAGTTCATCTAAACAGAAAAGCACTTAGACTAGAACAGACGTAGCTACGTTAATCCTACCATAAAACAATTAAAACAAGATGCGACCTCTTCCCGTGCTCCCAGGATGTAGGTGTGCATTCTAGTGTGGAATGCACACCAAGCCTCTGTAGCCTGTTAAAGATCACACAACTTATCACTACACAATTGATTATACACCTCTAAGCATCTATGGTTAAATATTTCTAAGCATAAATGACAATCAACAATACAAACTCTAACAACATACGATTAAATTGACAGCTTGTAACAGAAAAGAGACAGTGGGACTGGCCGTCCTACCTGTGTCGAAGAAGAGCCAAAGTTAGAGCTGCTTGCAGTTAATCATTTATCAATAACCTAAACATATGTGAAATGAGAACTTGTAAAGGTACTCACCTGTCCTGGTTGCTTCTTGCAGGATGTGGAGCAAAAGAGTGAAAGCGGCTCAATCACCTGTTTAAGAGCTCTTAGAGCAGACCAGTGTGCCAGGTTAGGGAGTGTGGTTAAAGAGGGTTTTAATTTAGATAGAAATGAGTGAAGCTTATGTTATTGGTTTGTTTATAGTATGTGTTGGAAATATGTATATGTTTGTGATGTGCTTTAATGTTATGGTATGTTTGTTTGGGTGGAGGGTTATGTTTCATGTTGATTAGTTAACCCCCATACTTGGGCTATTCCGGATACTCACCTGAAAAGGTAGAGTATAAAAGGAAGCCATTTTGTTTAGTTGTGGTTAGTGTTTTGTGCTGTTATCATGCTCCTTCTTTAATAAAGTGCCAATCCATGGATGTCTTTTACTCCAGTCTCGCGTCATATTATTGGACAGAACCTATGACCGCCGGCCAAAACTGACATAAATATAGATAGTTTCTCTCTTTACTCTTAAAGTTAACAAATATGTTTTTTTATATTTATCAACCTAAAAAAATAAATAAACATTTAGTCTGATTTGATGTTACAATTAAAAAGTGTTTGTGTATCTGGTTTCAACTGTATATTTGATGATGTTGTTGTTTGGCTAGATTGTCAGCACTAAGAGGGAGAGAGACGAACAGAGAGGGAGAGAGAGGAGAATGAGGACAGAACAGAGAGGGAACAAAAGCAGGTGACACACACGTTAGTCAAATGGTCGTTTACCAAAAGTATCACCGTATCATAGGTATTCATGTATCTCGTACCTAGTGTTTCTTTTTAGGTTTGTTATTTTTCAAATTCTATATTTATTAAGTTATGCAGGCTTGTTTGCACAACAAGGCTAAATAATTATATAAACTTTTCTCAATCTAAATAGTGTACTTTGGTAGAATTAAAAAATAAGTGTAGTGCAGGTCTATGATGATTTTTAGTGCTACTGTCATCTAGTTCTGATTCTGGTTCTGTTTTGGTTAAGTCCTGAGTAGTCCTGATTTTGAACTGTTGTAGTTCTGTTTTAACTCCGGATCAGTTCTGGGTCTGGTTGAATTGGGGTTTAGTCCTTGTGTCTTGATACAGCCCCGACTTTGTTCTGCCTTGCTGCTTAATTAAAAAACTAGTTTAAGTTGTCCTGCATACTTGATATATATTTTTCCCTACATGAAGTCATTCTTTTTTGAACAAAACTCAAAACAGAGCCTATTACTCTTTCAGTCATTTCTACCCCCATCCCACATGCATACTATCCTTTAGGGCTAAGCCCCGGGTGTAACAAATGTCTGCCTCCGCCTCTGCTAATGCTCTTAACTTATAAGGAATCTTAAATCCAAGTAAACCTGCAGCAAACTGTTTGTGCTCTACAGATGCTGAAACTATTGATTGCTAAATAGCAGGTAAAAACACTGAAAGTACCATGAAGAAATAACTTTTGTTATTTGTAAATTGTGTCATCAAACATAAAAAAGTTCTTATTTTGTGGTAGAATATTTTCTCCACTAAAACATCTTGAAACGCCACACATTGCTTATTTAGTTTGAGTTACAGTAAGAATATTGCTGTATACAGTTAACTGATACAGAAAATTCTCTTGGAGATTTAACATAATACCTGTCAGTTTAATTTATACTACTGGAGTTAGTAGATTTTTCACTCTTGAGTTCCTGTAATTCAAAATATAAAGCATAACACATTTATGTTCATGATCAAAAAACAGGTTAAAAAAAAGGTTTAAATTCTGCAGATTAAATTTATAACAATGATGCAAAAAATGGAGAATAAATCAAGTTCCGGACTTTAATATTTAATAAAACTATTTTTAAAATAGCTTAAGAATCTTAACAATTTAGAATCAATGCATCAAATTTTTGGGGATGGAGAAAACAACCTGTTGGGTCTGTGTTTCCACAAGTCCCACTAATTCTAGAGACCCGCTAATGACCCCAAATCTGACCTCCTCTTGCTGCCTTTTATTAAGAGGCAGTTCACATAAAACACATCACAGCAAAGCCACGCCCACATGGTTCTAAGACAAGGCATTGTATGTATATGTATGAACTTCCTTTCGGTAGAGAAACCGTCCTTACCCTCCTATTCGGTGGAGAAACTGACTTAACCCTCCTTAAAAAAATCAAAAAGAATAAAACAAAAACACTGGCGGAGAAACCAGGCAGCTTGCGTCTACACGCACAGCTTGCGCACTCACGTACCTGCTTTAACGCATGGGCACGTAGCCGCTCTCTAAGGCCTTCTGATCCCGTCAATCGCCATCCACCCCGAGGGGAGTTCAGGCGCAAACTTTCCGGCCTGGTAACAAAGCAAAGTACCAGGGCTTTGGTCAATCGTCCCAGACGATGGCTGCTAGCAGACTGCGGTGGCGTACTCTCCCTCTCCTCGGTGGATGCTGTCGAGATGAAATATTATTTTACTTTCATAATCTATGTTACATCCATAATCCTTATTATTACTGTTGCATCATTTATGATTTATCATTATTATCATTTCATTGACACATTTATTGAAACTGATGATGTTATATTAAAGTCTGTATTTCAGGTGTTAGCATAAGCACATAATAATCTTTTATTACAGGTGCAAATGTAATCATGTTATACGCATATTGCATAATTAAAGGGTTGAAGCTCGGTTAAGTTAATTAATGGTTTGAAGCTACGGGCAGCGCGATGTCTGGCCAATCAATGGAGCAAAGTTCAGCTATTGAAAGGTTGCCTACATGTTTACAGTATAAATTTACTACATGTTGCCTGTGTGCATTCAGCAGGCTGCTATGGATGTTTGCCTGGTAACAGATGATGTAGAGGGGGGTCATGCACTTAGATTAACGACACAGACACATAGCCTGTCTGGGTAAACTGATGGCAAGGGTTGTCTAAGTCTAGAAAAGTGTAATAACAGGATGCATCTGGGAGGCGGTGGAGGAACTGAAAGAGGAACTGTTCTGTTTTAGTGACGTGAGTTACTGGTCATCATAAGAATAAATATTACACCCACCTATTGTAAGGGGGGAGATGGAGCTTGATGTTTTGCAGAGCCTATCTTCGCCACATATATGTGTTTTAATAAAATAACTTGTGTTGACCCACTATGGACTTTCAGTCGTATGTCTCTTCCTCAAAATTCGAACCGCGACAGTTCAATGTGTTAGGCTCCGGCTCGGAGGACCAAATAAATGTTGGGTCTGTGTTTCCACAAGCCCCGCTAATTCTAGAGACTTATTCATCATGAAGAAAACAAGACAGTCGATCGATCCATTATTTGCGCAAGGGAGGCCTCGTCTGTGTCCACCACGGAAATGACCCCAAATCTGACCTCCTCTTGCTGCCTTTTATTGAGAGACAGTTCACACAAAACACATCACAGCAAAGCCACGCCCACTTGGTTCTAAGACAAGGCATTGTATGTATATGTGTGAACTTCTGTAAGAATGTGTATGTGCGTGTTATGTGAGAATGTGTATGTGTGTGTGTGTAAGAATGTGTGTGTGTGTTACCTCCTGCTGACCAAAGGGTCATAAAAGCAGGAGCAACATCACAAGAAACAGATCTTCCAGATAGAATGTATCTGCAATAAAACATTACAGCCCCCATCCAGAACCTCAAGAATTTGGGGAGAAGGACAGTGGAATTCCTTTCATCAGAGTTGGCAAGCATAAAATGACAACATTTAACAATTCACTCTAACACAACCTTTTCAGGTGTTTAAAAAATTATTCATTTTAAGCCCATATACAAATGGATTAAACAAAGGATGATACAAAGCTAGTTGTAATGTCATTATTAAGCGTGCAGTTTTTGGAAAATCTGATTCCACTCGGGCTATAACGACATCATAGCAACTTAAACAGGAAAAGCTAATTAAAACTGTAAGGTGGGGTAAAGAGGTCTCTGCAGCTTTCTTCCTAATTTCTTTACAACTTCGATAAGACATGAAGAACATTTTTGTGTATGTGTAAAGTATGAATACTTCAGTAGATTAAAAAGTAGGCATGCTGTTTAATGGGCTGATGGTCACCAACATGTATGTCATGCTTGAGAACTGTGGATTTGTCACCAAAAAGCAAGCACGACTAGCTTATCTAAATAGGATAAATGAGTCTCGGGGTCTTACAATATGTATATATATATATATATATATATATATATATATATATATATATATATATATATATATATATATATATATATATATATATATATATGTCATACTCACACAGACACCACTGTCACATGGAGCCTGAGTCACAGGTGTATTGATTTGACTCTTTCCATAATCAACATATTTCTTCAACATTGATATGCCAATCACATTCTAAATTTTCTTCCTATTAGCTGTTTTATTCAGGTAATAGGTGTCACTGAATTGGCTCTTTACCTCGTTAAGAATCACACAAACAACGACTGAAACCAACCATGGGGAGGAGAACTAGTACACATTCTCCTGCCTGAAAAACTTATAAGTTTCCTTCATTTTAGACTGTGCATCAGAGAGGAAACTATGTGCTAGCTCACATGCAGTGTACAGCCTTTCCCTAAATTAATTTATACAGTCTAACACATTATGTTCTACAAGCAACGCTCCAGCAGCATCTTCAGTAGCCCACACACAGTGTGTCCAAAACCAACCTCAGCTGGGCTAAAACCCAACAATGACAGACCCTTATCTCACTCTGCTTTAGACTCGACACTATATTTGCGATGTATAGATTTCAAAGTCTTGTGGAATCTCTTTATCACATCCTAACCTTGTGGGTGATACGCACTGAACACTCACTGCTTAATAGCCAGCTCTGACATGACTTGTGTAAATTAAAAATAGTAGAGCACTCTCTCATAAGTTTACCTAATTCCTAAATAGCCAGGCAGATGGTGATCACAGGCAAAACCTGAAGACGGTAATCTTTTAGCACCACCACCTGAGTGTCCACATCACACTCTATTCCAGATTCTGAGGAATCTTTTCTTTGTATTTCAGTAAAATTCCATCACCGAATATGTATGACACGGCTGGGTCACATGGATTTTTTTCTGGACAGCAGACAAACAGGTAATCATAGTTGCATTGGAGAGCTTTAATAAGCTGCACTCTATAGCCAAACACAAACGATTGGTATCAGTGGCACTATTTTATTTCCCACACCAACAAATCTGAACCATAGGAAATCTGGTCAGAAAAGGCACTGCACCACATTGTGTCATAGGTATCTCTTAAAATAGTGATGGGAACTTGGTCCACCACAGTGCCAGTCAGTGAGATAATACCTTCAGAAAGTGAAAGACTTGAATACTTTAAAAAAAAAAAAAAAAAAAAAAGCACTCTCATGAGTCAGGACAGCAGCTTTTGCGAAAGACTCAACCTCAAACCATAACACACTCAAGTTGTTTTTGCTGGCCTTTCTTTAAAAGTCATCACATGCCACTGCTATACACTGTTACGGCCACTTGGTAGTGTATCTCAGTCAGTGGTGATACATTTTCTCATTTTGAGAAAGAAATCAAGCTAAAAAGTATGTAAAGAAATCAGACCCTACTGCTTGATAAATGGTTATTCAGATGTACTGTCTCTTGCCTGCAGATATCATTTTTCAAGCATTTAGATGAGAATGTATAAACCTCTTAATATATTTTTCTTCACTACTTATTTAGTCTCCATTCACAACACACATGCAAAACAAACCTATAAACTGCAACCAAGTTAACTCCTTTCTGCATTTCCCTGTTCTACAAGTGTAGTACTGGTGTATTGTAAACACTGTCATAGCATCAAGGTTCTGATTTCAAACATGCTTGTGGCCTCTGTTGACTGTCAGTCAAAAATAATACAAGTTTATCTAAATTAACTGTTGATCCTAACTGTCTGAAGTGTTGGGTGTGAGTGTTAAATGCCAAATTTGTAACTTGTACAATTTGTAGTCAAATAAAAAATGCTTTTCCTCATTTTGCCTACTTAGGGTTATAAGTCTAAAATG